>NC_142699.1:45376566-45441662 GCF_029339155.1 Prunus mume
GCTCCTCCCACCATATTATGATGTTCCCAGTTTTGGACTCAATCCTATATCGATTGGTCCATGGTGTACTTCAAGTTAAATGCAATTCCTTCTAAATTGGAATCGTTGGTGTGTAACTAGTTTAGCCATTGATTCTCCAAAACACACCAAATAGCTCCTCCACCACATAATGATGTTCCCAATTTTGGACTCAATCCCATACCGATTGGTCATGAAATTGGACAATCACGAGTTCGTCTGAAGTTCGTTGATAAGTTAGGGTGGTGTATTGCATAGTTTTAGCCATTGGATTTCACCCAAAACTCACCAAATGACTCCTCCCACCACATTATGATGTTCCCAAGTTTTGGACTCAATCCCATACCGATTGGTCCATGAAATTGGACAATTCAAGTTAAATGCAGTTCGTTCAGAAATGGAGTAGTTGGTGTATAGCATAGTTCTAGGGATTGGATTTCACCCAAAACCCCACAAATGACTCCTCCCACCATATTATGATGTTCCCCCAGTTTTGGACTCAATCCTATATCGATTGGTCCACGAAATTGGACAATTCAAGTTCGTACGAATTTCCTTCTAAATGAGAGTCGTTTAATGTATTTGCAGTTTAGCCATTGTTCTCCCAAAACTCACCAAATGACTCCTCCACACATTATGATGTTCTAAGTTTTGGACTCAATGCAGGTAATTCAAGAAATTGAACAATTCAGTTAAATCAGTTAAGTTCGAAAATGGAGTCGTTGGTGTGTGCATAGTTTTAGCCATTGGATTTCACCCAAAACTCACCAAATGACTCCTCCCACCACATTATGATGTTCCCAAAATTTTGGACTCAATCCCATACCGATTGGTCCATGAAATTGGACAATTCAAGTTCAAATGCAGTTCGTTGAGAAATGGAGTCGTTGGTGTATTGCATAGTTCTATGGATTGGTTCCTCAAACCCCACAAGACTCCTCCACCATATAGTATTCCCAGTTTTGGACTCAATCCTATATCGATTGGTCACGAAATTGGACAATTCAAGTTAAATGCAATTTCCTTCTAAATTGGAGTCGTTGGTGTTGCATGATTTAGCCATTGGTTTCTCCCAAAACACCAAATGACTCCTCCCATTATATTGTTCCCCAAGTTTTGGACTCAATCCCATCTAGATTGGTCCATGAAATTGGACAATTGATTACGTCTGATTCGATTTGAAATGGAGTCGTTGGTGTATAGCATAGTTCTAGGGATTGGATTTCACTCAAAACCCCCCAAATGACTCCTCCCACCATATTATGATGTTCCCCCAGTTTTGGACTCAATCCTATGTCGATTGGTCCACGAAATTGGACAATTCAAGTTCGTACGAAGTTCCTTCTAAAATGGAGTCGTTGGTGTGTTGCATAGTTGAGCCATTGGATTTCTCCCAAAACTGGCCAAATGACTCCTCCCTCCACATTATGATATTCCCCAGGTTTTGGACTCAATCCCATGCGATTGGTCCATGAAATTGGACAATTGCGAGTTAAATGCGATTCGTTCGGAAAGGAGTCGTTGGTATAGCATAGTTCTAGGGTTAGTTCTCAAAACCCCCAAATGACTCCTCCCACCATATTATGATGTTCCCCATTTTGGACTCAATCTGTATGATTGGTCACGAATTGGACAATTCAAGTTCGTCTGAGTTCCTTCTAAAATGGAGTCGTTGGTATGTTTATAGTTGAGATTGGATTTCTCAAAACTCTAAATAACTCCTCCCTCACATTGATGTTCCCAAGTTTTGGACTCAATCCCATATCGATTGGTCCAGAGAAATTGGACAATTCAAGTTAAATGCAGTTAGTTTGAAATAGTCGTTGGTGTATATTAGTTTTGAGGTCGGTTCACTCAAAACCCCCAAATGACTCCTCCCACCATATTATGATGTTCCCAGTTTGGACTCAATCCTACTCGATTGGTCACGAAATTACACAATTCAAGTTAAATGCAAGTTCCTTCTAAAAGGTTGTTGGTGTGTTGCATAGATTGAGCTATTGGATTTCTCCCAAAAACTACAAATGCTCCTCCCTCCACATTATGATGTTCCCCAGTTTTGGACTCAATCCCATCTTTGATTGGTGCAAGTGAGCAATTGCAGTTAAGTAAAGTTCGTTCGAGAAATGGAGTCGTTGGTGTGTTGCATAGTTTGGCCATGGATTTCACCCATTCCCAAATCTCCTCCCACAAACACTCCTCCACCACATTATGATGTTCCCCAGTTTTGGACTCAATCCCATTGATTGGTCCATGAGTGGACAATTCAGATTAATGCAGTTCGTTGAGAAATGGAGTCGTTGGTGTATTGCATAGTTTTAGGATTGGATTTCACTAAAACTCCCAAATGACTCCTCCCACCATATTATGATGTTCTCAGTTTTGGACTAACTTATCAGATTGGTCCAAATTGACAATTCTGTCTGTACGAATTTCCTTCTAAATTGAGTCATTTGGAGTGTTGCACAGTTTAGCCATTGGATTTCTCCCAAAACATACCAAATGACTCCTCCCACCACATTATGATGTTCCCCAAGTTTTGGACTCAATCCCATACCGATTGGTCTATGAAATGACAATTCTGTTCCAGCTTAAGTTCGCTCTGAAATAGAGTCGCTGGTGTATAGAGGTTGAAACATTGATTTCACCAAAACCACCAAATGATCTAAAACACACCAAATGACTCTTCCACCACATTATGATGTTCCCTAAGTTTTGGACTCAATCCCATACCGATTGATCCATGAAATTGGACAATTCAGTTCCGTACGAAGTTCGCTCAGAAATGGACCTGGTGTATAGTAGTTTTAGGGATTGGATTTCACCCAAAACTCCCAAATGACTCCTCCCACCATATTATGATGTTCCCCAGTTTTGGACTCAATCCTATATCGATTGGTCCACGAAATTGGACAATTCAAGTTCGTACGAATTTCCTTCTAAAGTGGAGTCGTTGGTGTGTTGCATAGTTTAGCCATTGGATTTCTCCCAAAACACACCAAATGACTCCTCCCACCACATTATGATGTTCCCCAAGTTTTGGACTCAATCCCATACCGATCGGTACATGAAATTGGACAATTCAAGTTCGTACGAAGTTCGTTCAGAAATGGAGTCGTTAGTGTATTGCATAGTTCTACAAATTGGATTTCACTCAAAACTCCCCAAATGACTCCTCCCACCATATTATGATGTTCCCCAGTTTTGGACTCAATCCGACATCGATTGGTCCAAAATTGACAATCTGCTCGTACGAAGTTCCTTTTAAAATGGAGTCGTTGGTGTGTTGCATAGTTTTAGCCATTGGATTTCTCCCAAAACTCACCAAATGACTCCTCCCACCATATTATGATGTTCCCAGGACTTAACTGATATCGATGGTCCAAAATTGGACAACAAGTTCGTATTTAAGTTCCTTTAAAATGGAGTCAGTGTTGCATAGTTTTAGCCATTGGATTTCTCCCAAACCCACCAAATGACTCCTCCCACCACATTATGATGTTCCCCAAGTTTTGGACTCAATCCCATACCGATTGGTCCATGAAATTGGACAAATCAGTTCTGACGGGTCTGCTCTAAATGAGTCATGGTGTATTGCATAGTTTTAGCCATTGGATTTCACCCAAAACTCACCAAATGACTCCTCCCACCACATTATGATGTTCCTCAAGTTTTGGACTCAATCCCATACCGATTGGTCTATGAAATTGACAATCTAAGTTCTTACGGTTCGCTCAAATGAGTCGTTGGTATAGCATAGTTCTAGGGATTGGATTTCACTCAAAACCCCAAATGACTCCTCCCACCATATTATGATGTTCCCCCAGTTTTGGACTCAATCCGATATCGATTGGTCCATGAAATTGACAATCAAGTTCGATTTGCCTCTTCTAAAATGGAGCTATTGATTTCTCCCAAACTCACCAAATGACTCTCCCACCATATTATGATCTTCCCCGTTTTGGACTCAATCCGATATCGATTGGTCCACGAAATTGACAATTCAAGTTCGTATGAAGTTCCTTTAAAATGGTGTCCTTGGTGCTGCTTATAGTTTTAGCCATTGGATTTCTCCCAAAACTCACCAAATGACTCCTCCCACCACATTATGATGTTCCCAACTTTTGGACTCAATCCGATATCAACTGATCCACTTAAATTGGACAATTCAAGTTCAGACGTTCGCCCGTAATGGTGTCGCTGGTGTATAGTATAGTTCTAGGGATTGATTTCACCAAAACCCCCCAAATGACTCCTCCCACCATATTATGATGTTCCTCAGTTTTGGACTCAACCGATATTGATTGGTCCACGAAATTGACAATTCAAGTTCGTAGATTTAAGTTCCTTTAAAATGGAGTCATTGGTGTGTTGTATAGTTTTAGCCATTGATTTCCCCCAAAACTCACCAAATGACTCTCCCATTACATTATGATGTTCCCAAGTTTTGGACTCAATCCCATACCGATTGGTGTCTAAAATTGACAATTCAGGTTCTGCACGTAAGTTCGTCTGTAAATGGAGTCCTGGTGTATTGCATAGTTCTAGAGATGGGATTTCATTCAAACCCCCCAAATGACTCATCCCACCATATTATGATGTTCTCCCAGTTTTAGACTCAATCCGATATTGATTGGTCCATTAAATTGGACAATTCTAAGTTTGTACTAAGTTCCTTCTAAAATGAAGTTGTTGGTGTGTATAGTTTTAGCTATTGGATTTCACCCAAAACTCACCAAATGACTCCTCCCACCATATTATGATCTTCCCCAGCCTGACTCAATCTGATATCATTGGTCCACGAAATGGACACCCAAGTTCAGATTAATGCCTTCCCAAATGGAGTCAAGCAGGTAAGTGTATAGTTTTAGCCATTAGATTTTCCCAAAACTCACCAAATGACTCCTCCCACCACATTATGATGTTCCCCAAGTTTTGCACTCAATCCCATACCGATTGGTGTATGAAATTGACAATCTTCTTACGAAGTTCGTTCAGAAATGGAGTCATTGGTGTGTTGCATGGTTTTAGCCATTGGATTTCACCAAAACTCACCAAATGACTCCTCCCACCATATTATGATGTTCCCCCAGTTTTGGAGTCAATCCGATCTCGATTGGTCCATTAAATTGCACAATTCCAAGTTCTTACGAAGTTCGTTCTAAAATGGAGTCGTTGGTGTGTTGCATAGTTTTAGCCATTGGATTTCTCCCAAAACTCACCAAATGACTCCTCCCACCATATTATGATGTTCCCCCAGTTTTGGACTCAATCCGATATCGATTGGAATACTGAAATTGGACAATTAAGTTCAGACGAAGTTCCTTTCTAAAATGAAGTCACAGTGGTAAGGTATAGTTTTAGCCATTGGATTTCTCCCAAAACTCTCCAAATGACTCCTCCCACCACATTATGATGTTCCCCAAGTTTTGGACTCAATCCCATACCGATTGGTCCATGAAATTGACAATTCAAGTTTGTAATGGTTCTGCTCAAATGGAGTCATGGTGTATTGCATAGTTCCATTGGATTTCACTCAAAACCCTTCCAAATGACTCCTCCCACCACATTATGATGTTCCCCAAGTTTTGGACTCAATCCCATACCGATTGGTCCATGAAATTGGACAATTCAAGTTCGTATGAAGTTCGTTAAGAAATGGAGTCGTTGGTGTATTGCATAGTTCTAGAGATTGGATTTCACCAAAACCCCCCAAATGACTTCTCCCACCATATTATGATTGTTCCCCCAGTTTTGGACTCAATCCGATATCGATTGGAATCACGAAATTGGACAATTCAAGTTCTACGAAGTTCCTACTAAAATGAAGTCGTTGGTGTGTTGCATAGTTTTAACCATTGGATTTCTCCCAAAACTCTCCAAATGACTCCTCCCACCACATTATGATGTTCCCCAAGTTTTGGATTCAATCCCATACCGATTGGTGTATGAAATTGACAATTCATGTTCTGACAAGTCTGCTCGTAAATGGAGTCGTTGGTGTATTGCATAGTTTTAGCCATTGGATTTCACCCAAAACTCACCAAATGACTCCTCCCACCATATTATGATCTTCCTCCAGTTTTGGACTCAATCCGACATCGATTGGTCTACGAAATCGACAATTCAAGTTCAGACGACGCTTTTCTTCCAAATGGAGTCGTTGGTGTGTTGCATAGTTTTAGCCATTGGATTTCTCCCTAAAACTCACCAAATGACTCCTCCCATCACATTATGATGTTCCCCAAGTTTTGGACTCAATCCCATACCGATTGGTGTCTAAAATTGGACAGATTCAGATTCGACGACGTTCGCTTCAGAAATGGAGTCTTTGGTGTATTGCATAGTTCTAGAGATGGGATATCATTCAAAACCGCCCAAATGACTCATCCCACCATATTATGATTTTCCCCCAGTTTTGGACTCAATCCGATATTGATTGGTCCACGAAATTGGACAATTCAAGTTTGTACGAAGTTCCTTCTAAATGGAGTCACATGTGTTGCATAGTTTTAGCCATTGGATTTCTCCTAAAACTCTCCAAATGACTCCACCTACCACATTATGATGTTCCCCAAGTTTTGGACTCAATCCCATACCGATTGGTCCATGAAATTGGACAATTCAAGTTCGTATTAAGTTCCTTCTAAAATGGAGTCGTTGGTTTGTTGCATAGTATTAGCCATTGGATTTCTCCCAAAACTCACCAAATGACTCCTCCATCCACATTATGATGTTCCCTAAGTTTTGCACTCAATCCCATACCGATTGGTATATGAAATTGGACAATTTGTTCGTGACGGTCTGCCTGAAATGGAGTCGTTGGTGTATTGCATAGTTTTAGCCATTGGATTTCACCCAAAACTCACCAAATGACTCCTCCCACCATATTATGATCCTCTCCCAGTTTTGGACTGAATCCGATATCGATTGGTCCATGAAATTGACAATTCAAGTTCGCACAAGTTCTTCTGAAATGGAGTCGCTGGTGTGTTGCATAGTTTTGGCCATTAGATTTCTCCCAAAACTCGCCAAATGACTCGTCCCACCACATTATGATGTTCCCCAAGTTTTGGACTCAATCCCATACCGATTGGTGTATGAAATTGACAATTCTGTTCGCACGGGTTCGTCCTCTTAAATGGAGTCATTGGTGTGTTGCATGGTTTTAGCCATTGGATTTCACCCAAAACTCACCAAATGACTCCTCCCACCATATTATGATCTTCCCCCAGTTTTGGACTCAATCCGATATCGATTGGTCCACGAAATTGGACAATTCAAGTTCGTACGAAGTTCCTTCTGAAATGGAGTCGTTGGTGTGTTGCATAGTTTTAGCCATTAGATTTCTCCCAAAACTAGCCAAATGACTCGTCCCACCACATTATGATGTTCCCCAAGTTTTGGACTCAATCCCATACCGATTGGTGTATGAAATTGACAATTCAGTTCGACGGTTCGCCTGTAAATGGAGTCGCTGGTGTGTTGTATAGTTTTAGCCATTGGATTTCACCCAAAACCCACCAAATGACTCCTCCCACCACATTATGATGTTCCCCAAGTTTTGGACTCAATCCCATACCGATTGGTCCATGAAATTGGACAATTCAAGTTCTGTACGAAGTTCGTTCAGAAATGGAGTCGTTGGTGTGTTGCATAGTTTTAGCCATTGGATTTCACCCAAAACTCACCAAATGACTCCTCCCACCACATTATGATGTTCCCCAAGTTTTGGACTCAATCCCATACCGATTGGTCCATGAAATTGGACAATTCAAGTTCGTATTTGTTCGCTTTAAATGGAGTCGTTGGTGTGTTGCATAGTTTTAGCCATTGGATTTCTCCCAAAACTCACCAAATGACTCCTCCCATCACATTATGATGTTCCCCAAGTTTTGGACTCAATCCCATACCGATTGGTGTCTAAAATTGACAGCCAGTTCAGCACGACGCCTTCGTAAATGGAGTCTTTGGTGTATTGCATAGTTCTAGAGATGGGATATCATTCAAAACCGCCCAAATGACTCATCCCACCATATTATGATTTTCCCCCAGTTTTGGACTCAATCCGATATTGATTGGTCCACGAAATTGGACAATTCAAGTTTGTACGAAGTTCCTTCTAAAATGGAGTCGTTGGCGTGTTGCATAGTTTTAGCCATTGATTTCTCCTAAAACTCTCCAAATGACTCCTCCCACCACATTATGATGTTCCCCAAGTTTTGGACTCAATCCCATATCGATTGGTCCATGAAATTGGACAATTCAAGTTCAGTACGTAAGTTCTTTCTAAAATGGAGTCGTTGGTTTGTTGCATAGTATTAGCCATTGGATTTCTCCCAAAACTCACCAAATGACTCCTCCCACCATATTATGATCCTCTCCCAGTTTTGGACTCAATCCGATATCGATTGGTCCACGAAATTGGACAATTCAAGTTCGTACGGTTCCTTCAAATGGAGTCGTGGTGTGTTGCATAGTTTTGGCCATTAGATTTCTCCCAAAACTCGCCAAATGACTCGTCCCACCACATTATGATGTTCCCCAAGTTTTGGACTCAATCCCATACCGATTGGTGTATGAAATTGACAATCCGCTCAGTACGGTTCGCTCGTAGATGGAGTCATTGGGGTGTTGTATGGTTTTAGCCATTGATTTCACCCAAAACTCACCAAATGACTCCTCCCACCATATTATGATCTTCCCGCTTGGAGCCAATCCGACATCGATTGGTCCACGAAATTGGACAATTCAAGTTCGACAAAGTTCCTTCCAAATGGAGTCGTTGGTGTGTTGTATAGTTTTAGCCATTGGATTTCTCCCAAAACTCA
This sequence comes from Prunus mume, assembly GCF_029339155.1. Taxonomy (NCBI): domain Eukaryota; kingdom Viridiplantae; phylum Streptophyta; class Magnoliopsida; order Rosales; family Rosaceae; genus Prunus; species Prunus mume. The sequence goes on from NC_142699.1 coordinate 45,385,416, forward strand.
GCCAAATGACTCCTCCCACCACATTATGATGTTCCCCACGTTTTGGACTCAATCCCATACCGATTGGTGTATGAAATTGGACAATTCAGTTCGTACGTTCGCTCGTAAATGGAGTCGCTGGTGTGTTGTATAGTTTTAGCCATTGGATTTCACCCAAACTCACCAAATGACTCCTCCCACCACATTATGATGTTCCCCAAGTTTTGACTCAATCCCATTCCGATTGGTCCATGAAATTGACAATCTGTTCGTGACGGTTCTGCTCTGAAATGGAGTCATGGTGTATAGCATAGTTCTAGGGATTGGATTTCACTCAAAACCCCACAAATGACTCCTCCCACCATATTATGATGTTCCCCCAGTTTTGGACTCAATCCTATATCGATTGGTCCACGAAATTAGACAATTCAAGTTCGTACGAATTTCCTTCAAATGGAGTCGTTGGTGTGTTGCATAGTTTTGGCCATTAGATTTCTCCCAAAACTCGCCAAATGACTCGTCCCACCACATTATGATGTTCCTCAAGTTTTGGACTCAATCCCATACCGATTGGTATGAAATTGACACCGTCATTTAAGTTCGCTCAAATGGAGTCATTGGTGTGTTGCATGGTTTTAGCCATTGGATTTCACCCAAAACTCACCAAATGACTCCTCCCACCATATTATGATCTTCCCCCAGTTTTGGAGTCAATCCGATATCGATTGGTCCATGAAATTGACAATTCAAGTTCGTACGGTTCCTTCCGAAATGGAGTCGTTGGTGTGTTGCATAGTTTTAGCCATTAGATTTCTCCCAAAACTAGCCAAATGACTCGTCCCACCACATTATGATGTTCCCCAAGTTTTGGACTCAATCCCATACCGATTGGTGTATGAAATTGGACAATTCAGTTCGCAAGTCGCTCTAAATGGAGTCATTGGTGTGTTGCATAGTTTTAGCCATTGGATTTCACCCAAAACTCACCAAATGACTCCTCCCACCACATTATGATGTTCCCCAAGTTTTGGACTCAATCCCATACCGATTGGTCCATGAAATTGGACAATTCAAGTTCGTATTTCCTCAAAATGGAGTCGTTGGTGTATAGCATCGTTCTAGGGATTGGATTTCACTCAAAACCCCACAAATGACTCCTCCCACCATATTATGATGTTCCCCCAGTTTTGGACTCAATCCTATATCGATTGGTCCACGAAATTAGACAATTCAAGTTCAGAAGTTCCTTCTAAAATGGAGTCATGGTTTGTTGCATAGTTGAGCCATTGATTTCTCCCAAACTCGCCAAATGACTCCTCCCTCAACATTATGATATTCCCCAGGTTTTGGACTCAATCCCATACCGATTGGTCCATGAAATTGGACAATTCAGGTTCGTACGAAGTTCGTTCGAAATGGAGTCGCGGTGTATAGCATAGTTCTAGGGATTGATTTCACCAAAACTCACCAAATGACTCCCACCACATTATGATGTTCCCAAGTGTTGGACTCAATCCCATACCGATTGGTCCATGAAATTGACAATCCAGTCGACGTTCTGCTCATAATGGAGTCATGTGTATTGTATAGTTCTAGAGATTGGATTTCGCTCAAAACCACCCAAACGACTCTCCTACGATATTATGATGTTCCCTTTTGACTCAATCCGATATCGATTGGTCGACAATAAATTGACAATTCAAGTTCGTACGAAGTTCCTTCTAAAATGGAGTTGTTGGTGTATTGCATAGTTCTCGAGATTGGAGTTCGCTCAAAACCCATCAAATGACTCCTCCCACCATATTATGATGTTCCCCCAGTTTTGGACTCATTCCAAAATCGATTGATCCACGAAATTGAAGAATTCAAGTTCGTACGAAGTTCGTGTAAATGGAGTCGTTGGTGTGTTGCATAGTTTTAGCCATTGGATTTCTCCCAAAACTCACCAAATGACTACTCCCACCATATTATGATGTTCCCGCCAGTTTTGGACTCAATCCGATATCGATTGGTCCACGAAATTGGCCAATTCAAGCTCGTACGAAGTTCCTTCTAAAATGGAGCCATTGGATTTCTCCCAAAACTCACGTAATGACTCCTCCCACCACATTATGATATGCCCCAAGTTTTGGACTCAATCCCATACCGATTGGTTCATGAAATTGGACAATTCAAGTTCGTACGAAGTTCGTTCAAAAATGGAGTCGTTAGTGTATCGCATAGTTCTAGAGATTGGATTTCACTCAAAACCCCCCAAATGACTCCTCCCACCATATGATGATGTTCCCGCAGTTTTGGACTCAATCCGATATCGATTGGTCCGCAAAATTGGCCAATTCAAGTTCGCACGAAGTTCCTTCTAGAATGGAGTCGTTGGTGTGTTGCATAGTTTTAGCCATTGGATTTCTCCCAAAACTCACCAAATGACTCCCCCACCACATTATGATGTTCCCCAAGTGTTGGACTCAATCCCATACCGATGGGTCCATGAAATTGACAATCCAGTTCGCACGGGTTCGCCTTAAATGGAGTCATGGTGTGTTGCATAGTTCTAGAGATTGGATTTCACTCAAAACCACCCAAACGACTCCTCCCACCATATTATGATGTTCCCCCAGTTTGGACTCAATCCGATATCGATTGGAAGACGAAATTGACAATTCAAGTTCGTACGAAGTTCCTTCTAAAATGGAGTTGTTGGTGTATTGCATAGTTCTAGAGATTGGATTTCACCCAAAACCACCCAAATGACTCCTCCGACCATATTATGATGTTCCCCAAGTTTCGGACTCAATCCGATATCGATTGGTCCACGAAATTGGACAATTCAAGTTCGTACAAGTTCCTTCTAAAATGGAGTCGTTGGTGTGTTGCATAGTTTTAGCCATTGGATTTCTCCCAAAACTCACCAAATGACTACTCCCACCATATTATGATGTTCCCCCAGTTTTGGACTCAATCCGATATCGATTGGTCCACGAAATTGGCCAATTCAAGTTCGTAAGTTCCATCTAAAATGGGGCCATTGGATTTCTCCCAAAACTCACGAATGACTCCTCCCACCACATTATGATGTTCCCCAAGTGTTGGACTCAATCCCATACCGATTGGTCCATGAAATTGGACAATTCAGGTCGTACGAAGTTCGTTCATAATGGAGTCGTTGGTGTATTGCATAGTTTTAGCCATTGGATTTCTCCCAAAACTCGCCAAATGACTCCTTCCACCACAGCATGATGTTCCCCAAGTTTTGGACTCAATCCCATACCGATGGGTCCATGAAATTGGACAATCCAGGTTCGTACGAAGTTCGTTCAGAAATGGAGTCGTTGGTGTATTGCATAGTTCTAGAGATTGGATTTCACTCAAAACTCCCCAAATGACTCCTCCCACCATATGATGATGTTCCCGCAGTTTTGGACTCAATCCGATATCGATTGGTCCGCGAAAATTGGCCAATTCAAGTTTTTGCGAAGTTCCTTCTAGAATGGAGTCGTTGGTTTGTTGCATAGTTTTAGCCATTGGATTTCTCCCAAAACTCACCAAATGACTCCTCCAACCACAGCATGATGTTCCCCAAGTTTTGGACTCAATCCCATACCGATTGGTCCATGAAATTGACAATTCTGAGTTGCACGGTTCTGCTCAAAATGGAGTCGTTGGTGTATTGCATAGTTCTAGAGATTGGATTTCACTCAAAACCCCCCAAATGACTCCTCCCACCATATGATGATGTTCCCGCAGTTTTGGACTCAATCCGATATCGATTGGTCTGAGAAATTGGCCAATTCAAGTTCGTATGAAGTTCCTTCTAGAATGGAGTCATTGGTGTGTTGCATAGTTTTAGCCATTGGATTTCTCCCAAAACTCACCAAATGACTCCCCCTTCACATTATGATGTTCCTGCTGTTGGACTCAATCCCATACCGATTGGTCCGTGAAATTGGACAATTCAGTCGTACGAAGTTCGTTCAGAAATGGAGTCGTTGGTGTATTGCATAGTTTTAGCCTTTGGATTTCTCCCAAAACTCACCAAATGACTCTTCCCATCACATTATGATGTTCCCCAAGTTTTGGACTCAATCCCATACCGATGGGTCCATGAAATTGACAATCCAGGTTCGCAAGTCTGCTCAAATGGAGTCGTTGGTGTATTGCATAGTTCTAGAGATTGGATTTCACTCAAAACTCCCAAATGACTCCTCCCACCATATGATGATGTTCCCAGCTTTTGGACTCAATCCGATATCGATTGGTCCGAAATTGGCCAATTCAAGTTTTTGCGAAGTTCCTTCTAGAATGGAGTCGTTGGTTTGTTGCATAGTTTTAGCCATTGGATTTCTCCCAAAACTCACCAAATGACTCCTCCAACCACAGCATGATGTTCCCCAAGTTTTGGACTCAATCCCATACCGATTGGTCCATGAAATTGGACAATTCGAGTTCGTACGGTTCGTTCAAAAATGGAGTCGTTGGTGTATTGCATAGTTCTAGAGATTGGATTTCACTCAAAACCCCCCAAATGACTCCTCCCACCATATGATGATGTTCCCAGTTTTGACTCAATCCGATATCGATTGGTCTGAGAAATTGGCCAATCTCAAGTTCGTATGAAGTTCCTTCTAGAATGGAGTCGTTGGTGTGTTGCATAGTTTTAGCCATTGATTTCTCCCAAAACTCACCAAATGACTCCCCCCTTCACATTATGATGTTCCCCAAGCGTTGGACTCAATCCCATACCGATTGGTCCGTGAAATTGGACAATTCAGTTCGTTCGAAATGGAGTCGTTGGTGTATTGCATAGTTTTAGCCTTTGGATTTCTCCCAAAACTCACCAAATGACTCTTCCCATCACAGCATGATGTTCCCAAGTTTTGGACTCAATCCCATACCGATGGGTCCATGAAATTGGACAATCCAGTTCTGCACGGGTTCGTTCAGAAATGGAGTCGTTGGTGTATTGCATAGTTCTAGAGATTGGATTTCACTCAAAACTCCCCAAATGACTCCTCCCACCATATGATGATGTTCCCGCAGTTTTGGACTCAATCCGATATCGATTGGTCCGCGAAATTGGCCAATTCAAGTTTTTAAGTTCCTTCTAGAATGGAGTCGTTGGTTTGTTGCATAGTTTTAGCCATTGGATTTCTCCCAAAACTCACCAAATGACTCCTCCAACCACAGCATGATGTTCCCCAAGTTTTGGACTCAATCCCATACCGATTGGTCCATGAAATTGGACAATTCGAGTTCGACAAGTTCGCTTCAAAATGGAGTCGTTGGTGTATTGCATAGTTCTAGAGATTGGATTTCACTCAAAACCCCCCAAATGACTCCTCCCACCATATGATGATGTTCCCGCAGTTTTGGACTCAATCCGATATCGATTGGTCTGAGAAATTGGCCAATTCAAGTTCGTATGAAGTTCCTTCTAGAATGGAGTCGTTGGTGTGTTGCATAGTTTTAGCCATTGGATTTCTCCCAAAACTCACCAAATGACTCCCCCCTTCACATTATGATGTTCCCCAAGCGTTGGACTCAATCCCATACCGATTGGTCCATGAAATTGACAATTCAGTCGACGGTTCGCTCGTAAATGGAGTCGTTGGTGTATTGCATAGTTTTAGCCTTTGGATTTCTCCCAAAACTCACCAAATGACTCTTCCCATCACAGCATGATGTTCCCCAAGTTTTGGACTCAATCCCATACCGATGGGTCCATGAAATTGGACAATCCAGTTCGACGGTTCGCCTTAAATGGAGTCGTTGGTGTATTGTATAGTTCTAGAGATTGGATTTCACTCAAAACTCCCCAAATGACTCCTCCCACCATATGATGATGTTCCCGCAGTTTTGGACTCAATCCGATATCGATTGGTCCGCGAAATTGGCCAATTCAAGTTTTTGCGAAGTTCCTTCTAGAATGGAGTCGTTGGTTTGTTGCATAGTTTTAGCCATTGGATTTCTCCCAAAACTCACCAAATGACTCCTCCAACCACAGCATGATGTTCCCCAAGTTTTGGACTCAATCCCATACCGATTGGTCCATGAAATTGGACAATTCGAGTTCATACGAAGTTCGCTCAAAAATGGAGTCGTTGGTGTATTGCATAGTTCTAGAGATTGGATTTCACTCAAAACCCCCCAAATGACTCCTCCCACCATATGATGATGTTCCCGCAGTTTTGGACTCAATCCGATATCGATTGGTCTGAGAAATTGGCCAATTCAAGTTCGTATGAAGTTCCTTCTAGAATGGAGTCGTTGGTGTGTTGCATAGTTTTAGCCATTGGATTTCTCCCAAAACTCACCAAATGACTCCCCCCTTCACATTATGATGTTCCCTTGCTGACTCAATCCCATACCGATTGGTCCGTGAAATTGACAATTCAGTCGACGGTTCGCTCAGAAATGGAGTCGTTGGTGTATTGCATAGTTTTAGCCTTTGGATTTCTCCCAAAACTCACCAAATGACTCTTCCCATCACAGCATGATGTTCCCCAAGTTTTGGACTCAATCCCATACCGATGGGTCCATGAAATTGGACAATCCAGGTTCACAAGTTCGTTCAGAAATGGAGTCGTTGGTGTATTGCATAGTTCTAGAGATTGGATTTCACTCAAAACTCCCCAAATGACTCCTCCCACCATATGATGATGTTCCCGCAGTTTTGGACTCAATCCGATATCGATTGGTCCGAAATTGGCCAATTCAAGTTTTTAAGTTCCTTCTAGAATGGAGTCGTTGGTTTGTTGCATAGTTTTAGCCATTGGATTTCTCCCAAAACTCACCAAATGACTCCTCCAACCACAGCATGATGTTCCCCAAGTTTTGGACTCAATCCCATACCGATTGGTCCATGAAATTGGACAATTCCTGAGTTCGCACGAAGTTCGCTTCAAAAATGGAGTCGTTGGTGTATTGCATAGTTCTAGAGATTGGATTTCACTCAAAACCCCCAAATGACTCCTCCCACCATATGATGATGTTCCCGCAGTTTTGGACTCAACCGATATCGATTGGTCCGAGAAATTGGCCAATCAAGTTCGTATGAAGTTCCTTCTAGAATGGAGTCATGGTGTGTTGCATAGTTTTAGCCATTGATTTCTCCCAAAACTCACCAAATGACTCCCCTTCACATTATGATGTTCCTGCTGTTGGACTCAATCCCATACCGATTGGTCCGTGAAATTGACAATTCAGTCGTACGGTTCGCTCGTAAATGGAGTCGTTGGTGTATTGCATAGTTTTAGCCTTTGGATTTCTCCCAAAACTCACCAAATGACTCTTCCCATCACAGCATGATGTTCCCCAAGTTTTGGACTCAATCCCATACCGATGGGTCCATGAAATTGGACAATCCAGTTCACGGTTCGTCAGTAAATGGAGTCGTTGGTGTATTGGATAGTTCTAGAGATTGGATTTCACCCAAAACCACCCAAATGACTCCTCCGACCATATTATGATGTTCCCCCAGTTTTGGACTCAATCCGATATCGATTGGTCCACGAAATTGGCAATTCAAGTTCGTACGAAGTTCCTTCTAAAATGGAGTCGTTGGTGTGTTGCAGAGTTTTAGCCATGAGATTTCTCCCAAAACTCACTTAATGACTACTCCCACCATATTATGATGTTCCCCCAGTTTTGGACTCAATCCGATATCGATTGGTCCACGAAATTGGCCAATTCAAGTTCGTACGAAGTTCCTTCTAAAATGGAGCCATTGGATTTCTCCCAAAACTCACGTAATGACTCCTCCCACCACATTATGATGTTCTCCAAGTTTTGGATTCAATCCCATACCGATTGGTCCATGAAATTGGACAATCTAAGTTCGACGGGTTCGCTCAAAATGGAGTCGTTGGTGTATCGCATAGTTCTAGAGATTGGATTTCACTCAAAACCCCCCAAATGACTCCTCCCACCATATGATGATGTTCCCGCAGTTTTGGACTCAATCCGATATCGATTGGTCCGCAAAATTGGCCAATTCAAGTTCGTACGAAGTTCCTTCTAGAATGGAGTCGTTGGTATGTTGCATAGTTTTAGCCATTGGATTTCTCCCAAAACTCACCAAATAACTCCCCCACCACATTATGATGTTCCCCAAGTGTTGGACTCAATCCCATACCGATTGGTCCATGAAATTGGACAATTCAGGTCGTACGAAGTTCGTTCATAATGGAGTCGTTGGTGTATTGTTTAGTTTTAGCCGTTGGATTTCTCCCAAAACTCGCCAAATGACTCCTTCCACCACAGCATGATGTTCCCCAATTTTGGACTCAATCCCATACCGATGGGTCCATGAAATTGGACAATCCATGTTCGTACGAAGTTCGTTCAGAAATGGAGTCGCTGGTGTATTGCATAGTTCTAGAGATTGGATTTCACTCAAAACCACCCAAACGACTCCTCCCACCATATTATGATGTTCCCCCAGTTTTGGACTCAATCCGATATCGATTGGTCGACTAAATTGACAATTCAAGTTCGTACGAAGTTCCTTCTAAAATGGAGTTGTTGGTGTATTGCATAGTTCTCGAGATTGGAGTTCACTCAAAACCCATCAAATGACTCCTCCCACCATATTATGATGTTCCCCCAGTTTTGGACTCATTCCAAAATCGATTGATCCACGAAATTGAAGAATTCAAGTTCGCACGTTCGCTCGTAAACCGAGTCGTTGGTGTATTGCATCGTTCTAGAGATTGATTTCACTCAAAACACACCAAATGACTCCTCCCACCATATTATGATGTTCCCCAAGTTTTGGACACAATCTGATATCGATTGGTCCATGAAGTTGACAATTCAGTTCGTACAAAAGTTCCTCCTAAAATGGAGTCGTTGGTGTGTTGCATAGTTTTAGGCGTTGGATTTCACCCAAAACACACCAAATGACTCCTCCCACCATATTATGATGTTCCCCAAGTTTTGGACTCAATCCGATATCGATTGGTTCATGAAATTGGACAATTCAGTTCGCATTTAAGTTCTGCTCAAATGGAGTCGTTGGTGTATTGCATAGTTCTAGAGATTGATTTCACTCAAACCCACCAAATTACTGCTCCCACCATATTATGTTGTTCCCCAAGTTTTGGACTCAATCTGATATCGATTGGTCCACGAAATTGACAATTCAGTCCGTCAAGTTCCTTCTAAAATGGAGTCGTTAGTTTGTTGCATAGTTCTAGAGATTGGATATCAGTCAAAACCCACCAAATGACTCCTCCCACCATATTATGATGTTCCCCAAGTGTTGGACTCAATCCCATACCGATTGGTCCATGAAATTGACAATTCAGTCGTACGGTTCGCTCATAATGGAGTCATGGTGTATTGCATAGTTTTAGCCATTGGATTTCTCCCAAAACTCGCCAAATGACTCCTTCCACCACAAAGATGATGTTCCCTGCTTTGGACTCAATCCGAAATTGATTGGTCCACAAAATTGACAATCAAGTTAAAGTTCCTCTAAAAAGGAGTCGTTGGTGTGTTGCATAGTTTTAGCCATTGGATTTCTCCCAAAACTCACGAAATGACTCCTCCCACCATATTATGATGTTCCCTAAGTTGTGGACTCCATCCGATCGATTGGTCCATGAAATTGACAATTCGGGTTCAGACGGTTCGCTCATAAATGGAGTCATGGTGTATTGTATAGTTCTAGAGATTTGATTTCTCTGAAAACCCACCAAATGACTCGTCCCACCATATTACGATGTTCCCCAAGTTTGGGACTCAATCTGATATCGATTGGTCCATGAAATTGGACAATTCAGGTTCGTACGAAGTTCCTCCTAAATGGAGTCGTTGGTGTGTTGCACAGTTTTCGCCATTGGATGTAACCCAAAACTCACCAAATGACTCCTCCCACCATATTATGATGTTCCCCAAGTTTTGGACTCAATCCGATGCCGATTGGTCCATGAAATTGACAATTCAGTTGTACGGTTCGCTCGAAATGTAGTCGTTGGTGTATTGCATAATTCTAGAGTTTGGATTTCGCTCAACACCAACCAAATGACTCCTCCCACCATATTATGATGTTCCCCAAGTTTTGAACTCAATCTGATATCGATTGGTCCATGAAATTGGACAATTGAGGGTCGGACGAAGTCCCTTCTAAAATGGAGTCGTTGGTGTGTTCCATAGTTTTAGCCATTGGATTTCTTCCAAAACTCACCAAACGACTCTTCTCACCATATTATGATGTTCCCGAAGTTTTGGACTCAATCCTGATGTCGATTGGTCCATGAAATTGACAATTCCACGGTTCGCTCGTAAATGGAGTCGCTGGTGTATTGCATAGTTCTTGAGATTGGATTTCACTCAAAACCCACCAAATGACTCCTCCCACCATATTATGATGTTCCTTCAGTTTTGGACTCAATCCGATATGGATTGGTCCACGAAATTGGACAATTCAAGTTCGTACGAAGTTCCTTCTAAAATGGAGCCGTTGGTGTGTTGCATAGTTTTAGCCATTGGATTTCTCCCAAAACTCTCCAAATGACTCCTCCCACCATATTATGATGTTCCCCAAGTTTTGGACTCAATTTGATATCAATTGGTCCATGAAATTGGACAATTCAGGTTCGTACGAAGTTCGCTCAAAATGGAGTCGTTGGTGTATTGCATAGTTCCAGAGATTGATTTCACCCAAAACGCCCCAATGACTTCTCGCACCAGTATTATGATGTTCCCCAAGTTTTGGACTCAATCTGATGTCGATTGGTCCTTGAAATTTGACAATTCAGGTTGATAGGAGCATATTTATGCGACTTTGCTATCTTATTTCTTTGCATTTGCTTAGTTAATTCCCATTTATTAGAGTGATCTAGCTTATTTTCGTACTATTGTAGGTCCAAATGGCAAGATTGGCAAGAAAGGGCATTTTGGAGCATTTTAGAGCAGTTTTGGACTTGGAATGGATATATATGCATGGGCCAAGATGGATGGACGTTTTTGAAGTTGGAATAGGCTAGGAATGTGCTAAAAAGATGGGGAAATTAATTCAAGAATCAGCTTTTGGAAGTAAAAACCCTAACTGATTTTATTTTATTTTATTTTATCCTAATCCTATTCGACCTAAATTCCAGCTGGAAAAGGGGGGGATTAATTTCATATTAGGAAACCTAAAAACCCTAATTTCGTGGGTTTCTATTGGGCCCTATAATGCCTAAAGAAATCTGCCAAATAAAACCCTACTGGGTTTCACGGGCCCTTTACCCTAGATCTACCACATATATAAAGGAGGGGTTGCCGCAGGAAAATGGAGTTCTTTTGGTGCCGAGCAAGAAAGGAGAAAGGGAGAAAAAGAACTTGGAGCCGAACCTCTGCATTCATTGGGTTTTTCAGAGTTCTTCCCTTGATTAGTTCAAATGTTTATTCTAGATTGCTTTTCAATTATTATGAACATGTGTAACTGAATTTCTTCTTAGTTAGAGGTGAATTGGAAGCCATTGACATATGTTTTACATGAATTGATTACTTCCAGTTATGGTTTCATAAAGTATGAATGTGATTTACTTTTCTGTTTTATTGAGGACTTATTCTTGCATGTTTATTAAGGATGCATACTTAGTTTGTATGCAGGGATTTGATGCTAGAATATAAGGGAATTTCACCTAATCGTTATGAACTTATATTCGTAAGTAGTAAAAGTCACTAGTCATGATTGCGTTAAGTAAATTCTTGGCAGAGTATCATGCTTTTCATAGTTACAATTGCCTTGTCAAGGCTTATGATTTTCATAGAACTTAATGATCTTTGATATGTATCTCTATCATGCTGTTCATATAGGGAACTTGATAAGGATAATTTGATTGCGTCGCTGAGTCCAATTCAATGAACTTAGGAAAATCTGAGAGTTAATTAGTGCATTCACAATTAATTTGGGGCTTTGTCATTCATACTTTATAGAAAGAGTAACTGGAGATCAATTTGTGTGCGTATGTTCCATGTGTGGAGAAGAATCCTCTAGCTATCCCTTAATCCATATTTCATTCACAACTTAGTTGTTTGCTGCTGTCAGTTTTACTTTATTCTAAATCATCCAAATTCCCCCCAATCGTTGTTCCCTTAACTTAGTTTCCAGTTTAATAAGTCTAATTTGTGTTGATTAGCATCCCTCCAAATCCCCGGAATAGAACGATCCCTACTTACTCGTACTACGATTGCATAATTTATAGGGTTTAATTTGTGCGTTAGTTATTTCTCACGCCAAATTTTGGCGCCGTTGCCGGGGATTAGCAAAATTGCTAATCTTCCGTTTGTTTTCATTTTTCTTGTGTTTCTGATTTTGTTTTGTTTTGTTTTCTTTGTTTTAGGTACTAGTTTATGACTTCGAAGTTCACACCCTGTTCGTGCGCACATATTGAACTTTGACGACGATTTCGAACGAACTTTGAGAAGGAAGAGGAAGCAGCGTAACTCAATCCTCTAGTTCTAGTTCAACCTGAATCTGAAGTCAAACGGACTTGGAAGAGGAATAAGACATGGCTGTAGACAATCGAACAATCAAGGAACTTTCAGCCTCTGGATTGACACTGCAGTCCTCTTGCATTCAATACTATAGGGCAGCTGCAGGTAAGACCGATGAGTTTGAATTGAAGTCGAGTTTGCTACATCACATTCCCAAATACCATGGGCTGTACATGGAAGATCCAAACAAGCATTTGAAGGAAGTTGAAGTAGTATGTTCAAGTATGACATCCATTAACGTGGATGGGAATATTTTGAAGATGAAAGCCTTCCCATTCTCTCTTATGGACAAGGCTAAAGATTGGCTCTATGAACTAGCACTGGAACCGTCACTTCTTGGGAAAGTATGAAGAAAGCATTCTTAGAGAAATTCTTCCCAACTTCAAGAGTCATTCTTTTGAGGAAGAAAATTAGTGGAATTCAACAAGGCCCGGGAGAATCCTTTCCAGGGTACTATGAGCGTTTTAAGACGTTAGTTGCATCCTGCCCACAACATCAAATGAAGGAAGAGCTTTTAATTCAATATTTCTATGAAGGACTACTTCACGAGAGACAAATGCTTGATGCTTCAGGAGGTGCTTTGGTTGACAAAACACCATTCTGTGAAGATCTTAATAGCAAACCGAGCTTTGAATGCACAACAATACGAAGGAGTTGGAGGGAGAGATCATACACGGCCAAGTCCGGTTAATGAGGTAAGTGCTATTTCGGAACTTCAATCTCAAATGGCTAATCTCTCTACTCTTATTTCGCAGGTTGTTGAAGGATCCAAAGTGCAAAGTACAGCCACTTGTAGCGTGTGCTCTATGCATGGACACCCCACTCGATCAATGTCCTCAATTAATAGAGAATGGGGGATGGGAAAGTGCCAATGCCGAGGTTATCAAGGCCAAAATCAACCTAGGTATGACCTGTTTTCAAACACCTATAATCCGTGAAACGACCGACCCAAATTCCACTTTGGAATCCGGTCGAATCCGCGCAAAATCGACACCTAGTGCCTGTGGGTCGAATGACCAAAATGCCCGAAGCGTTAACACAAACTCGGGCCCTATCTCGTGGCTGCGCAATCGTAGGCTGCCTACGCACTTTCGAGGGATCAAGCCACACGTAGTTCTTTCCTCCGCTCCGACCTATAATCGTTTGTTTTATCAGAAACCCCACTCTAGGGCTGACATTTCTGAGTATCCGGGACTCCGTTTTACGATCCGTCAAATACTATACGATCCTGGAATTACCTAGATCAACATACTTGAAAATAACTACGATCAAACGGTTCAAACATAGTGAACCCGGAAATCGCACAGAGGCGAGATCCGTTCGGGTTCAAACGATATCCGAATTAAGATCCGCGAAATCCTACGCGCTCGTGAGGACTAGGAGATCATTCTAGGACTGACTGTGGTCCCCATATTACTGCCCACGCGCCGCCACACGCGGCGTGCAGGTGCATAAAGCGATAACGCCGCGGAAAATCTCAACATCTCGGCTCAAGACTCTATCCTAGGTAAACACCCTATTTGGAGCCACTTTGTTCTTGGACCAACCCCAAAAGTGGCCGGAAGTGGCCGGAATAAATGACTCAAAACTGCTGAAACCTAACTCGTAAATCGAGTTATTTACGCTAGAAATTTCAAATCCTACCCAACCAGCAGCTAGAGCATGAAAATAGCTAGAAAACCATACCTCACTCGTCCGATTTGGTGGCGGACGACGGAGAACGAACGCTGGAAGTTCTCAAAAATCGCCCGGCCCGCCGTTGTGGCTGTTTCCGGCGACTATGGCGGCGGATCATGGCGGCGAAGGGCTGGGGTTGGAAGAGGGAAGTTTCGTGGTTCATTTGGCGCTGGTATTGCCTGAATCGGGTCGGAGCCGAGAGAAATCAGCCGAAAGTTGGCTCCTCCTTCGCCTCAAACCTAAAAATCTGGGTTTATAAAATCAACTTCAAATATTTATGGTTATGCCATCAACTTCTTTGATCGTAACTCCTTCGTTATAATTCCGATTTGAGTCCACTACACGCCTACTTCGCTTTCACGCTCTCACGCAACGGTACAACTAAAATCCTCAAATTCCTTCCCGATCAAAAGTCAACTTTTAAACTAATAAAATATTCTAGGGTATTTTAGTCTTTTTCTCAAATAAATTAATAGTTAAATATTAATTTTAGGTTTGTTGTTACAATCTTCCTCTTATAAAATTTCGCCTCGAATTTACTTTCCTCTAACGGAGGGGGTAAGGTACTAAGCCTACTACATTGTTCTCAAGCCTCGCCCTCTAGTACTGTACTCACTACTTGCATCTCAATAATCAGATCTATAGGGTAATCAATAAAATCTGAGGATCATACATTTATATCTGAATACCTGAGCCGCTTAAGGAAATATAAAACTCAAAAGACTGCTAATTTATCAATTTCTAGACTTAAAACTCACGCTCTTAACTGATAATCAACTAAAACCCCTTCTTTTTTTTTTCCTCCGAGTATCTGACACTGCTAACGCTAGCACAAAAGACTAATTTGCCCTTCTTAATCTGTAATTAATCGAATGCAAGTGCGATTTCTACCAAAATTCGCAGTAGTCTCCTCAGAATCGAAAGCATTCCCAAAAATATTCGGCTCAGAAACAAGGATATATATATATAACTCATCCGCCAAAGATGCATTAAATCATATCCAAATAATCAAGCATCGAATATTTTGGCCTCAGGCCACAACAATTCCAATAAATCAATCTAATAAAATTCATCTCAACTTCATGATCAACAAAGATACTCGCAATTCAACATGCTAACTTGTGCATTCTTATTCATGCATGACTTATCAAATAATAATTCTACTGAAAAATACTGAATATATAACTCATCATGTTCTCGTAATTACCGACTCGTGAGACATCCGTCAACTCGATCCGCAATTCGCTCCTACTGGCCCGGATAATCTGTAAGATCTGTGGGGCAACATATTTAATACCATATCCAATAATAACAATTAAAATCATAGATAAATTAAAACAAATCGATTAAGAGAAAATAGGCAAGCTCAATATCTTTATATCGACTCACTTAAGATTTATAAATAAACATATATGTGTATATATATATATATATATATATGTTTGTAAAACAATTGTGATATCAAGCAAATAGTGGTAATCAGATAAAATCTTAATTTAGTTTAAAACATCTCAAAATCAAATTCTTCCACCTAGGCATACCCCATAATCGATCCACACTCGATATCCATCAATTCCTGATAACCACAATTTCGCAGGTCTCGAGGATACAAAATCAACCCGAGCCGCAATCGATATCCGCAATTCGGCAGGTCTCTGACACAAAGTCAACCCAGCCGCAATCGCGTGACTCGGGACCGTAGTCGGCTGATCGCAAATCGCAGGTCTCGAGACAACCTCTCAATCTGAAGCCGCAACTCGGCACCACACGGTCGCGCCCGAACTCGTGGGGCAAAATAATCGATCAGACATCGGCATCACACTGCCTCAGCGCCCTGAACTCGTGGAGCAAAATAACTGTCTCAAGGCAATGGGGTATCCTATGGTGGGTTTGAAAACCATAATCTGTTGTTTACATAAACTTTCAATAAACTGGTTTTCCACTGAACATAAAATATATCCATATATATATATATAGATACACACACACCAAAATTTGATGAAAACCAAAAATTAAATTTCTTCCTTTTCAACTCCTGAATCTATGCATCAATTACTTAGCTAGTTGGTTAACCACCTTACTCTCTGCTGAGCATACCATTCCAATAAAAATTTATACCCTTACAACACAATTAATCACATAAACAAATATAAAGGTGATGAATAAACCGATAATTAAATACTGATCTTGCTAAACCTCAGTTCTCAACATATAAGCATATAATAACGTGTATAACAATTTTTATTTTTATTTTTATTTTTTTTCAACCTCACAACAAATTTTTCAAATCCTTCCGGATATCTGTTTTCTCCACACCAATGCAATAAAATAAAATAACAATTGGAAAAAAAACAACCTAATAATTGTCCAAAGAATTCAAAATACTGATGCACAAGTAATGCAGGTCTACTGAAGTTAACCTAATGCTCGATACCAATTGAACGACTGACCCAAATTCCACTTTGGAACCGGTCGAATCTCGCAAAATCGACACCTAGTGCCCGTGGGTCGAAATGACCAAAATGCCCGGAAGCGCACACAAACTCGGGCCCTATCTCGTGGCTGCGCCGTAATCGTAGGCTGCCTCACGCACTTTCTCGAGGAATCAAGCCACACGTAGTTCTTTCCTCCGCTCCTACCTATAATCGGTTTGTTTTATCAGAAACCCCACTCTAGGGTGACATTTCTGGAGTATCCGGACTCGCTTTACGATCCATCAAATACTATACGATCCTGGAATTACCTAGATCAACATACTTGAAAATAACTACGATCAAACGGTTCAAACATAGTGAACCCTAAATCGCACAGAGGCGAGATCCGTCGGGGTTCAAACGATATCCGAATTAAGATCCGCGAAATCCTACGCGCTCGTGAGGACTAGGAGATCATTCTAGGACTGACTGTGGTCCCCATATTACTGCCCACGCGCCGCCACACGCACCGGCAAGCGTGGTGCATAAAGCGATAACGCTCACGAAAATCTCAACATCTCGGCTCAAGACTCCTATCCTAGGTAAAACACCCTATTTGGAGCCACTTTTGTTCTTGGACCAACCCCAAAAAGTGGCCGGAAGTGGCGAACAAAGTGACTCGAAAACCGGCTGAAACCTAACTCAGAATCGAGTTATTTACGCTAGAAATTTCTCAAATCCTACCCAACCAGCAGCTAGAGCATGAAAAATAGCTAGAAAACCATAGTCAAAACGAACGCTGGAAGTTCACAAAATCGTCGCGCTGCTTTGGTCGCTTCCGCGACTATGGCGTGGATCATGGCGGCGATCATGGCGCGAAGGTTGGAAGAGGAAGTTTCGTGGTTCATTTGGCACGTATTGCCTGAATCGGGGTCGGAGCTGAGAAATCAGCTCAGAAAGTTGGCTCTCCTTCGCCTCAAACCCAAAAAATGGGTTTATAAAATCTGAACTTCAAATATTTACTTATGCCATCAACTTCTTTTGATCGTAACTCCTTCGTTACAATTCCGATTTGAGTCCACTACAAGTCTACGAATTCGCTTCGCGCTTACGAACGTACAACTAAAATCCCCAAATTCCTTCCCGATCAAAAAGTCAACTTTTAAACTAATAAAATATTCTAGGGGTATTTTAGTCTTTTTCTCAAATAAATTAATAGTTAAATATTAATTTTAGGTTTGGGTTGTTACAATCCGGGCTGGAGAGATCATCCAAATTTGAAGTGGAGGGAGCCTCAACAACAACAAGGCGGATATAGACACCACCTCTGTGGCCCTATCAAAGGTCAAGCACCACCACACCTCAACCACAAACCGCCTAATCAAATTCAGGTTCGCCATTGGATAATGATCAAATGCTTAAAGTACTAACTTCTTTGACTCAGGGTTTACAAAATCAAGCCAAAGAGATGAGCGAAGTGAAGAAGCAAATTGGGCAGATGGCGGAGTTCATGGGATGATTTAGAGAAGAAGGCAAACTACCTAGCTCAACCATTGTCAATCCAAAAGGAGGTTTTGAAACGGCTAAAGCTATCATCTTGAGGAGTGGTAAAGAGATTGGAACCAATCCCAAAATGTCCAAACAAAGCCCAAAAGAGAACGAAAAGCTGCTGCTCAAGGAGAAGGAGGTGGACAAAGCCACGGCAAGGAGGAACAACCCTTGCTGCAGTCCCTAAAGCTCATACACAACCAAACTCAGGTAAGGTTGTTCCAAATTCAACTCATTCTAACCCTATCCCACCAAATGTACCTTTCCCTCGCAGGTTTATGCAATCTAAGAAAGAAGAGAATGAAAAAGACATCTTAGAGACTTTCAGGAAGGTACAAGTCAATATCCCACTTCTTGATGCAATAAAGCAAGTTCCAAGATATGCTAAATTCTTGAAAGAGCTTTGTACAACAAGGAGGAGGATTTCAAACAAAGAAGTGGTAAGGGTAAGTGAGAATGTTTCCGCAGTTTTGCAATGAAAACTGCCACCTAAATGCAAAGATCCAGGTAGTTTCACAATCCCTTGTGTTATTGGTAACACCAAGTTTGAACATGCCATGTTAGATTTAGGTGCTTCCATTAATGTCATGCCATACTCTATTTATGCATCTATGAACTTAGGAGAGCTTAAAAATGATGGCGTTATAATTCAATTAGCCGATCGTTCTAATGCATATCCGAAAGGAGTTTTGGAAGATGTTTTGGTGCAGGTTAACCACTTGATATTTCCAGCAGATTTTTATGTGCTTGAGATGGAGGATTCGGCCCATTCTACACCATTGCCAATCTTACTTGGACGACCTTTCATGAAAACAGCCCGAACCAAGATCGATGTGTTCAAGGGGACGTTGACAATGGAATTTGATGGCAATATCATTGATTTCAATATTTCTGAAGCTATAAGGTACCCTATTGATGATCACTCCTGTTTCTCTATTGATGCATTTGATTCTTTGGCGCAGAATATCTCGAATCCCTAGATAGGATATCCTTGAAACCACCATCGCTCAGGAATTGAACTCATCAAAAATGGGGCCGAACCTAATCATGAAGAAATTGGCGAGATGGTGGCTGCCCTTGAGTCACTGCCACAATATGTTGGTAAGTCTCCAATCCCAATCCCAATTCCCGTTTCTACTAACAAGTTGTTACCTTCGGTGATTCAGGCACCCACTGAGCTTAAACCGTTACGAATCATTTGAAGTATGTCTTCTTGGGAGATAAAGAGACTTTGCCTGTCATAATCTCTTCATCACTCACGGCAGAGGAGGAGGAAAAACTAGTTCGGGTGTTGCAAGAGTACAAAACAGCTATTGGATGGACTTTAGCCGACATCAAGGGACTTAGTCCTACAACATGCATGCATCGCATACTTCTAAAAGAGGGGGTTAAACCAACTCGAGAGGCTCAACGCCGACTTGTTGGTGTTAATATGTTAACTCGCAATTGTACGGGCCAATTAGTAATATAGCAAGACAAGTACAAGGTCGTACCCACGAGGACTGAGAAGTTAAAATTAGTTATGTACTTAGATTACCAAATTCAAGAAAGTAGGAGGTTAAGTCTAAAATAGAATTTAAAGCAAGAGTGATTGTAATTGTTGAACAAATGAGGCAAAACGAAATTTCAAACAAAAGCAAAGTGAGCAAATGTAACAAAGAGTGTTTTTGTGGGCTGGAAAACAGATTGGGAGACTAGGGCATTCGATTCACCATAACAATTCAATTCTAGGTTATAAGGAGTCAAGTGACAAGTCTAATTCAGATTCAAAGATTGATTCTAGCTAAAGTATAATTAGGCCATGGTGTCTGGTCCTAACCTTGTGTTCCTAATTCCCTAACTTGATCATTTGTTGTCTAACCTAAATTAAACATTAGGAACTCATTAAGCATAGAAGAACAATTTAAACAACCAAGCATGTATCTAATCCCTGTTGTCGAATGTCCATCCATACTTTTCTTATTCATAGTTCAATTCGAATCAAAGCATGGTGTCTACTCTTGATTCAAACCAAGATAGCTAATATACAAGTTCTAATGGTGATCAATCATCCAAACAAGCATATTAACGATAAGCATAATGAATAAGAACATGAATCATGAAGCAAACTTGAAACTCAAAACTTCAACTTATAAACCCAGAATATTCATGTTAGGTTACATCGAAGTCCTACTTATGAATTTAGCTACTCATAATGGAAATGAAACTTAAACAGAAATGAGAAAACATAATGAATGTAATAAGAGTGGAAAAACCCATTTCAAGTTACTTGTGGTGTCCAAGGCTTCTCCAAGTGCTTCTCCACACCTAATGCTGCTCCAAGACCTTCCTCACATCTAGAGTATGGCAACTAAAGAGGTGATTTGGGATGAGTTTGGGTGAGTGGTGATGGCAGAGAAAGAGGAAATTCGTAGGGAAATGGAAGGAAGGCTTGTTGGAGCTGTTTTGGTGATTTGGGACTGAAATGGAGTGTTTGGGGAAGGATGGGAGTGTTAGAGGATGGCTGAAGTGAATTTTAGGCTGAATGGAGTGACATTTTTTGAATGAGTGTGCATCACTCTATTTATAGAGTGCAAATTCGTGCTCCCCCTTTGGCTGGTGAAGCACACCCATTCCTAGCTATTCCCATTTGTCTGAGCTGCCCATTAGGTTCCCATGCTGCTGATTTGATGTGTAGCCCATGCCTCTAGGAATGTCAACTGGCCATGCCTCTTGGAATGTCAGCTGCCCATGCCTTCGAGTTTCCATGTCTTCTTGTCAAGCACATGACTCAACAGCTAGCAGTTGCATTCCTGAGCATGGTGTGCATTTTGATGGGCTCACGGATTGGGGTTGACTTAATCAATTGATCTATTTGAGTAGTCCATCTTGCAGTTCAGACTCTCATCTTTCCAAGGCACATATTATATGGGCCAATCAAAGTTGGGAGAAAGACGTTAAGGCCGAAATGAGTTGCCAACCCAGTCTGCTCGTTTTTGCACCATTTTGCATCTTTTCTTATCCAAAGGCACCATTGCTACCTAAGGCTCAATGAACTGAATGATAAACAGAAAAGGGATTAAAAGCACACGTTTGACTCAATAACATAACCAAATCATAAGTTAGAAGGGTACAAAATGATATGCAATTGTGAACTGATCACGACTCAACCCTCCAATGATGGAAGTTGTGAAAAAGGAGATCATTAAGCTTCTTGATTGTGGGGTCATTTACCCAATTTCGGATAGTCGTTGGGTTTCACCGGTTCAAGTTGTACCAAAGAAATCAGGAGTCACTGTGGTAAAAAATGAAGAGAATGAACTTGTCCCCACTCGTATCCAAATAGGTTGGAGAGTTTGCATTGATTATAGGAAGCTCAACGCCACCACAAGGAAAGATCACTTCCCTTTGCCGTTCATTGATCAAATGCTTGAAAGGTTAGCCGGTCATTCTTTTTATTGCTTTCTTGATGGCTATTCGGGATATAATCAGATTGTTATAGCCCCAGATGACCAAGAAAAGACTACTTTTACTTGTCCGTTTGGTACTTTTGCTTATCGACGAATGCCATTTGGTTTATGTAATGCACCAGCCACCTTTCAAAGATGCATGGTAAGTATCTTTTCCGATTTCGTTGAGAAGATTATTGAGGTTTTCATGGATGATTTTAGTGTCTTTGGTGACTCTTTTGATGGCTGTTTAACTAATCTCACGTTGATATTAAAACATTGCATTGAAACCAACCTTGTTTTAAATTGGGAAAAATGTCACTTCATGGTAAAACAAGGTATGGTTTTAGGACATATAGTTTCAGAAAAGGGAATTGAAGTTGATAAATCAAAAATAGGTCTTGTACGCCACTTACCCTCTCCCACTTCGGTGAGAGAGGTTCGTTCTTTCCTTGGACATGCAGGATTCTATAGACGTTTTATCAAAGATTTCTCGAAGATTTCAACACCCTTGTGCCGACTTCTACAAAAGGATGTACCGTTTGTGTTTGATGACGAATGTGAGAAGGCGTTCAATCACCTCAAAGAATTGTTAACTTCAGCACTCATTGTTCCACAGTTGGAGCCTTAGCTTCGAGCTTATGTGTGATGCATCGATTATGCTTTAGGGCTGTTTTGGGACAATGAAGGACAAGAAGCCACACGTCATCTACTACGCATCCCGAACCTTGAATGATGCTCAATTGAATTACTCCACCACTGAAAAAGAACTTCTTGCTGTTGTGTTTGCTTTAGATAAGTTTCGTTCTTATTTACTTTGTACTAAAGTTATAATTTACTCTGACCATGCAGCTTTGAAGTACTTACTCACAAAGAAAGAAGTCAAACCAAGGCTTATTCGCTGGATGCTTCTTCTTCAGGAGTTTGACGTGGAAATTAGGGACAAAAGAGGATGTGAAAATTTAGTGGCTGACCACTTGAGCCGTTTGGTACATGAAGAAGACCTTCTACCTATTCCAGAGGCATTCCCAGGATGAACAATTGCTGACCATTGAGGTAAGTGAGTCATGGTATGCTGATATTGTGAATTATATTGTGTCTAAACAAGTTCAAGCACCATAACTAGGCACCAACGCGATAAACTTAAAAAAATTGCACGGTTTTATGTGTGGGATGACCCTTATTTGTGGAAATATTGCCCTGATCAAATTATTCGTAGATGTGTGCATGATTCTGAGTTTAATTCAATCTTAACCTTCTGTCACACTTATGCATGTGGGGGTCACTTTGGTACACAACGCACAGCACTTAAGGTTTTAGAATGTGGATTTTATTGGCCTACTATCTTTAAGGATGCTAGAACGTTTTGTATGACTTGTGATCGTTGTCAAAGAACGGGCAATATAGGTGCAAAAGATCAAATGCCGCAAACCCCTATCTTTTCTGTTGAGATTTTTGATGTTTGGGGTATTGATTTCATGGGCCCTTTTCCTTCTTCATATAGTTTTAATTATATCTTACTTGCTGTGGATTATGTTTCAAAATGGGTGTAAGCAAAAGCCACCCGTACCAATGATTCCAAAGTGGTTGCAGGTTTTATTAAAACTAACATATTTGCAAGATTTGGAATGCCATGAGTACTTATAAGTGATGGGGGCTCTCATTTTGTAATCGGACTATAGAGGCACTACTTAAGAAGTATAATGTCACGCATAAGGTTTTAACACCTTATCATCCCCAAACAAGTGGACAAGCCGAAGTTTCCAACCGGGAAATCAAGCAGATATTGGAAAAGACAGTTGGACCAACTCGAAAGGATTGGAGCTTGCATTTGAATGATGCATTGTGGGCATATCGTACTGCCTACAAAACACCAATTGGAATGTCTCATTTTCGGCTCATTTATGGGAAACCATGCCATCTTCTAGTTGAGTTGGAGCATCGTGCACATTGGCTAGTCAAGACTTTCAACATGAACATTGATGCCGCTGGACTTCATAGGAAATTGCAATTGAATGAACTTGAGGAAATTCGGACTGAAGCTTATGAGAACGCTCATATTTACAAGGAGAAAACAAAGGCTGCCCATGATAAGATGATTCGTAGTAAAACGTTTTCGTGGGGCAGAAAGTGTTACTTTTCAACTCTCGCCTTCGTTTGTTTTCGGGTAAGTTGCGTTCTAAATGGATTGGTCCTTTTGTTGTTACTAATGTTTTTCCCTATGGTGCAGTCAAAATTCAAAGTTTTAAGACGGGACATGAATTCAAAGTGAATGGACACCGTTTGAAGCCATACTATGAGTCTTTTGAGGAGCATGTAGTGGAGGATGTACCCCTCCATGCCATTGGCCCTAGTGAATCTTAAAGGGAGGTATCGTCCGGCTGGAAGACGTTAAAGCAAGCGCTTCTTGGGAGGCAACCCATGTGTTCAAATAGAAAGACAACGGAATCTCCGGGCTCTACAACCAGATTTGCTCTCTTTTACTCTTCTCTTTATTATTTTTACTTTGCTATGATTGTCTTGTTTGCTAGTTGTCTCTCATTGCTTTCTTGTTTAAAGTTTTCTTTTGAAACATTGAGGACAATGTTCAGTTTAAGTGTGGGGGGGTAAACAGAGTGCTTTTCGTGATTTATTTTCAAAATTCACCACCTATCACTACTAATGTTGTTATTCACTGTTTTAAAAAGTGTTTTCGTGCTTTATTTAAAATTAAAAACAAAAAACAAAAGAGTCAAGAGTTGTTTTTGTTGTTTGTTTGTGTCTTAGGGTACCTTCCAACACAATGATGAGGATTTGGTTTTTAATTGCATGACTTTTAAAGAAAGTTACAAACATGGGTGGAAGTCTGATATGCTCTTTGGTTAATATTTAGTTATAGTTGTCAATTACGAATTCACATGTAATCACACAAAAAAAAAAAAAAAAAAAAAGATCATCTGTTTTTGTAACATGCTGGAAGGAAGGAACTCAAACTAACGCTACAACCCTGAGAGACTTGAGCCTGTTCTTTGTTTGGAGAGTTATTAATCTTAATATTCTTGTTTTCTAAAGTCGTTGCATGATCTCATTATTTCTTTGCTTGGTTGCTACTTAGAATGCTTTTTCATCTCTTTAGTTCCAAATACTAGAACTCATGCCCGTTCCATTCAAAGCATCAAATTGATTGCGTAACAAATAACAAGATGAAGTTGTTTAGTTACCATCAGAGCCAAAAAGCCTTATCCCTTGCATATGCATTGTAGGTTTAACCCTTTTGAAGCCTTATTTAGCTTATTTTCTTTGTTAGCTTGCATTATCCCTACCAAGCCTAGTATAAGAATATCCATACCCTTGTTCTTAAAGAATAGTCAAGCATGACTTGTTGGGAATTCCTTTTGATTTACGATTTGCAGAAAAAAAAAAAAAAAAAAACAAGTGTGGGGGAAGGATTTGTTCCTTTGGATTAGTGTTGTCAAAAAAAAAAAAAAAAAAAAACAAAAAAACAAAAAAAGAGAGAAAAAAGAAGAAGAAGGGATATGTGAGTCTGACCCTAAAGTTGTATAAATCTCCCCTTTGTGCTAAAAATTGAGGTGCTGCAATCACAAGTTGAATTCCAAGTGTTGATTTCATTGCTCTGTTTACTATTACTTTAAGAACCTTTGTTTATCCTCAACCTTTCTTTGTTAGCCAATACCTTAGCCCCAATACAACCCTTAGACTTCTATTTTGATTGTTATGTGTTTCAATATGTGGAGTTTGAAATTGGTATGAGCTTATGGAATCCCTGGTTCTCGCTTCTAAGTAGTAGCATTCTGTTCATGAGATCATATACATGTTCGTATTAATAATTCCAGAAAGTGCTTTCTTTGTTATAACATATGTGAGTGCTAGTCTACACATTTACATCAATCTTCTCACATATACTTAGTATAGGGAGTGTAGTCAGAAAATCTGTGTGAAAATAGAGAGTATATTGGGTGAGGAATTGAGTGAATTCTCTAAGGCATGTTACCACTTTCAAATGTTGTTTTAATGGATTAAATGTGAGCTAGTGAGTGTTTACTGTGATTAAGTATGAGCTCGAGGGTAAGGATAGCTCAAATCTGTGGAGTACTGATTTTTAACATGTCATGTTTCATTGGAAATCCCTGAGGCAATTGTTGGAAGGTTTAGGTTTTGTTTTGTTTTCTTTGTCTAGGGACTAGCAGAAGCCAAGTGTGGGGGAATTTGATAGGAGCATATTTATGCGACTTTACTATCTTATTTCTTTGCATTTACTTAGTTAATTCCCATTTATTAGAGTGATTTAGCTTATTTTCGTACTATTGTAGGTCCATATGGCAAGATTGGCAAGAAAAGACATTTTGGAGCATTTTAGAGCAGTTTTGGACTGGAATGGATAGCATATGCATGGGCCAAGATGGATGGACGTTTTTGAAGTTCGAATAGGCTAGGAATGTGCTAAAAAGATGGGGAAATTAATTCAAGAATCAGCTTCTGGGAAGTAAAAACCCTAACTGATTTTATTTTATTTTATCTTATCCTAATCCTATTCGACCAAAATTCCAGCTAGAAAAGGGGGGGATTAATTTCCATATTAGGAAACCTAAAAACCCTAATTTCGTGGGTTTCTATTGGGCCCTATAAAGGTTCGTACGAAGTTCCTCCTAAAATGGAGTCGTTGGTGTGTTGCATAGTTTTCGCCAATGGATGTAACCCAAAACTCACCAAATGACTCCTCCCACCATATTATGATGTTCCCCAAGTTTTGGACTCAATCCGATATGGATTGGTCCACGAAATTGGACAATTCAAGTTCGTACGAAGTTCCTTCTAAAATGGAGTCATTGGTGTGTTGCATAGTTTTAGCCATTCGATTTCTCCCAAAACTCACCAAATGACTCCTCCCACCATATTATGATGTTCCCCAAGTTTTGGACTCAATCCGATATCGATTGGTCCATGAAATTGGACAATTTAGGTTCGTACGAAGTTCGTTCAGAAATGGAGTCGTTGGAGTATTGCATAGTTCTAGAGATTGGATTTCACTCAAAACCCACCAAATGACTCCTCCCAACATATTATGATGTTCCCCAAGTTTTGGACTCAATCTAATATCGATTGGCCCATGAAATTGGACAATTCAGTTCGTACGAAGTTCCTTCTAAAATGGAGTCGTTGGTGTGTTGCATAGTTTTAGCCATTGGATTTCTCCCAAAACTCACCAAATGACTCCTCCCACCATATTATGATGTTCCCCAAGTTTTGGACTCAATCCAATATCGATTGGTCCATGAAATTGACAATTTAGGTTCGTACAAAGTTCGTCAAAATGGAGTCGTTGGTGTATTGCATAGTTCTAGAGATTGGATTTCACCAAAACGCACGAAATGACTCCTCCCACTATATTACGATGTTCCCCAAGTTTTGGACTCAATCTGATATCGATTGGTCCATAAAATTGGACAATTCAGTTCGTACGAAGTTCCTCCAAAAATGGAGTCGTTGGCGTGTTGCACATTTTTCGCCAATGGATGTAACCCAAAACTCTCCAAATGACTCCTCCCACCCTTTTATGATGTTCCCCAAGTTTTGGACTCAATCCGATATCGATTGGTCTGCGAAATTGGACAATTCAGGTTCGTAAGAAGTTCATTCAGAAATGGAGTCGTTGGTGTATTGCATAGTTCTAGAGATTGATTTCACTCAAAACCCACCAAATGACTCCTCCCACCATATTATAATGTTCCTTAAGTTTTGGACTCAACCTGATATCGATTGGTCCATGAAATTGGACAATTCAGGTTCGTACGAAGTTCCTTCTAAAATGGAGTTATTGGTGTGTTGCATAGTTTTAGCCATTGGATTTCTCCCAAAACTCACCAAATGACTCCTCCCCCCATATTATGATGTTCCCCAAGTTTTGGACTCAATCCGAGCAACGATTGGTCCATGAAATTGGACAATTCAGGTTAAATCGAAGTTCGTTCAAATGCATCGTTGGTACATTGCATAGTTCTAGAGGTTGGATTTCACTCAAAACCCACCAAATGACTCCTCCCACCATATTATAATGTTCCTAAGTTTTGGACTCAATCTGATATCGATTGGTCCATGAAATTGGACAATTCAGGTTACGGTTCTTTCCAAAACATGGAGAGCATCATAATATGGGGAGGTGTCATTTGGTGGTTTTTGGCGACATCCAATCTCTAGAACTATGGAATACACAAACGACTCCATTTCGAGCGACCTTCACGAACTCAATTGTCCAATTTCGTGACCAATCGATATCGGATTGAGTCCAGAACTTGGGGAACATCGTAATATGGTGGGATGAGTCATTTGGTGGGTTTTGAGTGAAATCCAATCTCTAGAACTATGCAATACACCAACGACTCCATTCTGAACGAACTTCGTGCGAACCGGAATTTTCAATTTAATGGACCAATCGATATCGGATTGAGTCCAAAACTTGGGGAATATCGTAATATGGTGGGAGGAGTCATTTGGTGGGTTTTGAGTGATATCCAATATCTAGAACTATGCAATACACCAACAACTCCATTTCTGAACGAACTTCGTACGAACGTGAATTGTCCAATTTCGTTTACCAATCGATATCGGATAGAGTCCAAAACTTGGGGAACATCGTAATATGGTGGGAGGAGTCATTTGGTGGGCTTTGAGTGACATCCAATATCTAGAACTATGCAATACACCAACAACTCCATTTCGAACGAACTGCAAACCTGAATTGTCCAATTTCGTGGACCAATCGATATCGGATTGAGTCCAAAACTTGGGGAACATCCTATTATGGTGGGAGAAGTCATTTGGTGGGTTTTGAGTGAAATCCAATCTCTAGAACTATGCAATACACCAACGACTCCATTCTGAACGAACTTCGTGCGAACCTGAATTGTCAATTTAGTGGACCAATCGATATCGGATTGAGTCCAAAACTTGGGGAACATCGTAATATGGTGGGAGGAGTCATTTGGTGGGTTTTGAGTGATATCCAATATCTAGAACTCTGCAGAACACTAACAACTCCATTTAACGAACTCGATTTAACTCGAGTTGTCCAATTTCATGGACCAATCGATATCGGATTGAGTACAAAACTTGGGGAACATCGTAATATGGTGGGAGGAGTCATTTGGTAGGTTTTGAGTGATATTCAATATCTCCAACTATGCAATACACCAACGACTCCATTTCTAAACGAACTTCGTACGAACCTGAATTGTCCAATTTTGTGGACCAATCGATATCGGATTGTGTCCAAAACTTGGGGAACCTCGTTATATGGTGGGAGAAGTCATTTGGTGAGTTTTGAGTGAAATCCAATCTCTAGAACTATGCAATAAACCAACGACTCCATTCCTGAACGAACTTCGTGCGAACCTGAATTGTCCAATTTCATGGACCAATTGATATCGGATTGAGTCTAAAACTTGGGGAGCATCATAATATGGTGGGAGGTGTGATTTGGTGTGTTTTGAGCGACATCCAAGCTCTAGAACTATGCAATACACAAACGACTCCATTTCTGAACGAACTTCGTACGAACCTAAATTGTCCAATTTCGTGGACCAATTGATATCGGATTGAGTCCAAAACTTGGGGAACATCGTAATATGGTGGGAGGAGAGATTTGGTGGGGTTTTAGTGAAATGCAATTCCTAGAACTATGCAATATACCAACGACTCCATTCCTGAACGAACTTCGTGCAAACCGGAATTGTCCAATTTCAGGGACCAATCGATATCGGATTGAGTCCAAAACTTGGGGAGCATCATAATATGGTGGGAGGTGTCATTTGGTGGTTTTTGAGCGACATCCAATCTCTAGAACTATGCAATACACAAACGACTCCATTTCTGGAGCGAACTTCGTACGAACTGAATTGTCCAATTTCGTGGACCAATCGATATCGGATTGAGTCCAAAACTTGGGGAACACCGTAATATGGTGGAAGGAGTCATTTGGTGGGTTTTGAGTGATATCCAATATCTAGAACTATGCAATACACCAACAACTCCATTTCTGAATGAAGTTAAATGCAGACACTCGAGTTGTCCAATTTCGTGGACCAATCGATATCGGATTGAGTCCAAAACTTGGGGAACATCGTAATATGGTGGGAGAAGTCATTTGGTGGGTTTTGAGTGATATCCAATATCTAGAACTATGCAATACACTAACAACTCCTTTTCCGAACGAACTTCGTACTAACCTGAATTGTCCAATTTCGTGGACCAATCGATATCGGATTGAGTCCAAAACTTGGGGAACATTGTAATATGGTGGGAGGGGTCATTTGGTGGGTTTTGAGTGAAATCCAATCTCTAGAACTATGCAATACACCAACGACTCCATTCCTGAACGAACTTCGTGCGAACCGGAATTGTCCAATTTCATGGACCAGTTGATATCGGATTGAGTCCAAAACTTGGGGAACATTGTAATATGGTGGGAGGAGTCATTTGGTGGGTTTTGAATGATATCCAATATCTAGAACTATGCAATACACCAACAACTCCATTTCTGAACGAACTTCGTACGAACCTGAATTGTCCAATTTTGTGGACCAATCGATATCGGATTGAGTCCAAAACTTGGGGAACATCGTAATATGATGGGAGGAGTCATTTGTTGGGTTTTGAGTGATATCCAATATCTTGAACTATGCAATACACCAACAACTCCATTTTTGAACGAACTTTACGAACCTGAATTGTCCAATTTCGTGGACCAATCGATATGGGATAGAGTCCAAAACTTGGGGAACATCGTAATATGGTGGGAGGAGTCATTTGGTGGGTTTTGAGTGATATCCAATATCTAGAACTATGCAATACACCGACAACTCCATTTCTGAACGAACTGTACGAACTGAGTTGTCCAATTTTGTGGACCAATCGATATCGGATTCAGTCCAAAACTTGGGGAACATCGTAATATGGTGGGAGGAGTCATTTGGTGGGTTTTGAGTTGTTGATTCAATTCCTAACAACTAAAATGAGTTATTAAAAACAGGAACTTTAATTCTCGCAAGTGCACGAACCGTTTATAGTATGGCTTATGTAAATACGAGGTCGATCCCATAGAGAATGGTAACTTGGTTCCTAGTTAAATTACTTAGAATGCTAGAAAAAAACATAGAACAAAGAAACTGACTAACTAGCTAAAGGCAAGGTCGAATTCAATAATGCCTCTTGCTAATTACTCAAGGTCTAGGACAGAATCCTAGAACCACACACGCACTCGAAATTGGGGGTTTTGTTGTTGAAATGAAGAGAAGAACGTGAAATGAAAGTGCTCGAAAGTAAACACTGGCAGCAATCAACAAGTTGTGAAACAAAGATTGAGAGGTGTTAGAGCCTTGGAATCTACCACTAGTCTTCCTATCCAAGTATGAATGCATAGAAATTGACTCAAGCTTCATCAACAATAGATTATCGCATACAAGCCTATGGTATCTAGGTGCAGGATGCATGATTCTCCTAAGGCATGTGAATATGCATGGTATCTACACAACACGTGATCTCTAATATGCAACCTAAGCATGGTATCTACTTAGAATAAAGCATACAATAGTCATTAAGCTCCTTGAGAATATGATAATCACACAAGTCCTAGAACATGGTATCTGTCCTAGTCAACCTATGGTCATTAACCCCTTGAATGATTCTTAGGCCATTCATGCGTTGCTTGTGAAAGGAGAGTAGAATTGGTGAATCTAAACCCCTTCTCAACCTGTGCTAGATGCATAAAATCTTAGTTAGCTACTCCAAGAAAACATACATCAAGCACATAATAAACTAGAGATTAACAACTTGGTAATGAAAGCAAGGAAATCAATTAACTATAAAATCATCCATAACATTGTATATTCATGACTAGGGCTTCATCCTAAGCCCTAACTAAATGGATTAGTTAGACATAACTATGAGTACAGAAAATAAGAATACAAATTTATAAATAAACCCAATTCTAGACATGTATTTATAAAAAAACCCAAACACTATTTAAATATAGAAACACACCCAAAATCAACCCAAAAATCAACAATTGTATATTTTTTGGGTGTGTTTATAAATGAGTTTTGAGTGTGTGTAATGATGAGTTTTGGGTGTGTTTATAAAGTGTTTTGGGTGTTGGGTTTTTTTATAATTTCAGCCTCCATTTTGGGTGTTTTAGTGAAACTCCCAAATAAGAAATACATAGATAGGATAAAGAGAGGAGAAGAACTAGATGATGGCCGCAAGGAATTCCCAGGACAACTCCAGCTCTCTTCTCTCTTTGTGGTGAATCTGAATGTGTGTTTGAGAGTAATGGATGAAGTGAATGTGTGTGTCTGTCTATCTCTATTGAATGAGTGAGCAGCTCTCTATTTATAGAGAGAAATTTCGTCCTCCCCTTTGGCTGGTGAAGCACACCTCTCTTAGCTGCTCCCAACTGCTCCCTTCTGCCCATGCTTGCCACTTGCTCCAGTGCCCATACTTGCCAACTGCTCCAGCTTCCAAATACATGCTTTGGTATGGTTTCTTTATGGAAAGCTTGACTTTTGTTCATCTTTCTGAGTTCCTGAGCTGATTTGACTCCCATGTATGGCTGCCCATGTTGAGCACATGGCTCTAGGGATGTAGATGTGATGGCAGCCAATCATGACATTTCTGTGAACTTGGTTCAGTCTTTAACGTGCTAAGGGCTCCAGATTTATCCAATTGGGCTGAAATGTGGATATGTTATAATAGACACCCATTGGAACAACGTCTATCAAGGATGTCTCCTCATCCGACCTGTGTAAGTTGCTGAAATGAGGCCTGCAAGATGACCTACGAAACTGGACTGACAAGGAGTGTGGCCCAAATTGGGTTTGTCTTTAAGCCCATATTCCTCTTATTCCCAATCAGCCCTTAACAAGCATGGATTGCATCAAATGTGATCTCTTGCTGTCTTAACCTACAAAACACACAAACATAGGTAAGAGACTCAAAATAGAGAGAAGCTAAACAAAATTACTAAGCAAAGAAGGCATGCAAATGTGTGAAATTATGACCTTATCAAATACCCCCAAACTTAGATTTTGCTAGTCCTCGAGCAAAACAAAGGAAAAATACCATTTAGAAAACAGGAAATAAGCTGCTAGCCTTCCAAACAATATCCTCAAAGAATCACCGAAATATATGGTTCCAAAGAAACACAACAATCACAATCTAAGTTCCACACATGATTCAAGGGTAACCAAGGCTCACAATGACATCCTTAAGTGTAGTGTGTGAATGCCAAATCAGAACAACACCTGCAACTCAAATAAGTACATGCGCACACACTTAGAGCAAAATCAAAAATTCCGAACCCCATAAGCTCATTATCCAATCTGCTCTCCACATAATACCATGCAACACCAAGGATCAAAAGGACTTTACAAGGGTAGTAATGAGGTTTAGGGTAGTGGTTGAATGAAAGAAGGGATATGAGATATACAATATTTTGAGCATAATTAAAGCATAGGTAAGAGCATAAGAGATTACTGAACTTTGTAACAAGCAAGGAACACATACATGAGCAGATTTTCAACATAATTTCAGCACCTTCATATCTGTTTATTTGGCCTAATTTTGTGGCTCTTTACCCTAGATCACCATGATCTTCTCTTTTATAACACCCTAGGGCCGTGACTACATTGGTCACACTTCATTACCTCTTTTGATTAGTTACCAATACCCCCAAACTTATTTCTTTTCAACACTTGGGTTATGGCACTAATGATTCACTTTTGCTCCAAAAACCTTGCATTCTTTATAACTCTTTTTTGAAGATAACTTTAATTTCTCATAGAATAAGTAAGAATAAGAAAACAGAGGTTCATTATGGTGGGAATGGTTTACACAAAGAAAGGCTTAATGCAGGCTCAAATGGGTTGAGTAGGGATGAATACATGTAGAGGGATGGTTAGAAAAGCTCAAACGATTCAAACATGGCCTAAATCACTTCCTAAGCATTGTATGGCAACAAAATGTCTCAAGAGATATTCAAATAAGTTCTAGAGTACGAAACCAAGATCATGAGATAAGTAGAATTGCATAACATCTCCAAGTAGCAAGAAATTGGACTAACTCGGCAAAGTGCTCAATAAGTGCAAGGATGACATACAAGACAGAGTTAACTCAGAACCACACAAAGTCCTTAAACAATGACTATCAATCTCTGAGAAACCATATTAGTATTAGATCCAAGTCTTATCATAGGTGTTTGGAAGGATAATGAAACAAGACACAAAATCCTGCGTTTTTAGACATTAGACACACTCAAAATTTTAAAATTTTTAAAATTTTGACAATTTGAAACAACATAACTAAATCCTTCCCCCCAAACTTAAATGAAACATTGTCCTCAATGTCTAGAGTGTAATAAAAGCAATGCCTCATAAATGAAAGGAAAGAAGATAAGGGAAAGACATAAACAAAGGTTAGAGTTCAGAAAAACTCTCCTTTGAGGCAATTAGGACGCAAACAAGCTTCCTCGCATATTCTATCTTCTCCTCGTCACCTTGGGTTGCCTCCCAAGAAGCGCTAAGTTTTATGTCTTCAGCCAGGACGTCCAAACACTGGTGAGCTTCAAGAGAGTGGTGGAGGCTCCTTGAGTGCTTGAGACTCAATATTGGCATCAAAGTTGGCATCAAAGTAAGGTTTCAACCGATGTCCGTTCACCTTGAAGGTGCTGCCATCCTTAATATTTTGAATCTCCACTGCGCCATGATCAAACACATTAGTAATAACAAAAGGGCCAATCCACCGAGAACGAAGCTTACCTGGGAAGAGCTTAAGGCGTGAATTGAATAGGAGAACCTTCTGCCCTTTCTCAAACGTCTTCCTAAGAATTTTCTTGTCATGATATTGCTTTGTTTTCTCCTTGTAAAGCTTAGCGTTCTCATACGCTTCATGTCGCAACTCCTCCAACTCATTGAGTTGAAGCCTCCTCTTCTCACCAGCAGCTTTCATATCAAAATTGAAGGCCTTGATTGCCCAATAAGCCCTGTGCTCAAGCTCCACTGGTAAGTGACAAGGTTTACCGAAAACAAGCCTATACGGAGACATACCTATAGGAGTCTTATAAGCAGTCCTATAAGCCCACAGTGCATCATCCAAACGCATGGACCAATCCTTCCTTGTGGTGTTCACTGTCTTTTCAAGTATGTGCTTAATCTCCCTATTGCTTATCTCAACCTGCCCACTAGTTTGAGGATGATAGGGTGTTGCCACCTTATGCGTGATTCCATATTTCTTCAAGAGTGCTGCAAAAGCTTGGTTAACAAAGTGGGAGCCACCATCACTAATGATTGCTCTAGGTGTGCCAAACCTTGTAAAAATATTTCCTTTGAGAAAACTAATCACAACCTTAGCATCATTAGTCCTAGTGGCAATGGCTTCCACCCATTTGGAAACATAATCGACAGCAACTAATATATATTCAAATCCATAAGAGGTAGGAAAAGGGCCCATGAAATCAATTCCCCAAACATCAAATATATCAATGATTAAGATATTAGTGAGAGGCATCTGATTTCTAGCATTTAAATTACCCATCCGTTGGCATCTATCACATGAAGCACAAAAAGCATAAGCATCCTTAAAAAGGGTAGGCCAAAAGAAACCTGATTGTAGCACTTTGCTGGCAGTCTTCTTTGCTCCAAAATGGCCTCCGCATGCATGGGATTGACAAAAGTCTAGAATGCTCTTAAAATCACCTTCAGGCACACACCTTCAGGCACACACCAAAAGTAGTATCTTGCTTGCTTCCTAAGCTTGTCACGTTGGAACGTAGATAACCCTATAGGGAGTTCATTAGTGCACAAATAGTTAACAATATCAGCAAACCAAGGCAATGGATTGAGGGAATTCAAAGCACAAATGGAGAAGAGTTGCTCATCAGGGAAGCTTTCACGCAATGGCAATGAATCCTCCTCTTCGTTAGATACATGTACCAATCTACTCAAGTGATCAGCCACGACATTCTCACTTCCTTTCTTATCTTTTATCTCCAAGTCAAACTCTTGCAACAAGAGAATCCATCTAATGAGTCGTGGCTTGGCATCCTTCTTGGCTAACAAGTATTTTGATGCTGCATGATCAGTGTAAACAATAACCTTGTTAGTAATCAAATATGATCTGAACTTCTCTAAAGCAAATATGACAGCTAATAACTCCTTCTCTGTGGTGGAATAGTTGAGTTGGGCATCATTGAGGGTTCTACTAGCATAGTAGATGGCATATGGCTTCTTATCAACTCGCTGTCCCAAAACAGCCCCAACGGCATAATCAGAGGCGTCACACATCAATTCAAAAGGCAAGCTCCAATCTGGTGGTATAATGATTGGGGTAGTTGTGAGCATCTTCTTCAAAGCATTGAAATCATTCTAATAGTTTTGATCAAAGACAAAATCCATGTCCTTGGCAAGGAGATTGCACAAAGGCCTTC
Organism: Prunus mume; assembly: GCF_029339155.1. Classification (NCBI taxonomy): domain Eukaryota; kingdom Viridiplantae; phylum Streptophyta; class Magnoliopsida; order Rosales; family Rosaceae; genus Prunus; species Prunus mume. The sequence goes on from NC_142699.1 coordinate 45,421,421, forward strand.
CAATCTTAGAAAATTCCTTAATGAAACGCCTATAGAAACCTGCATGGCCAAGGAAAGAATGTACTTCTTTGACAGAAGTAGGTGAAGGCATGGAGGCAATCAAATCAATCTTAGCTTTATCTACCTCGATTCCTTTACTAGAGATGACATGACCAAGAACTATGCCTTGGTTAACCATAAAATGACATTTTTCCCAATTAAGCACAAGGTTAGTCTGTTCACATCTAGCCAACACCTTAGATAAGTTATGCAAGCATTGATCAAAAGAATCACCAAAGACAGAGAAGTCATCCATGAATACCTCAATGAACCTTTCTACCATGTCGGAGAAAATGCCCATCATGCACATTTGAAAAGTGGCTGGGGCGTTACAGAGACCAAAAGGCATCCTCCTATAAGCAAAAGTGCCAAAGGGACATGTGAAGGTCGTCTTCTCTTGATCCTTTGGGGCTATGGTAATTTGGTTGTAGCCTGAATATCCATCAAGGAAGCAATAGTGGCTATGGCCAGCCAATCTCTCAAGCATCTGATCAATGAATGGAAGAGGGAAGTGATCCTTGCTTGTTGCTGTGTTGAGCTTCCTATAATCGATGCAAACTCTCCACCCGTGGTCACCCATGTAGGTACAAGCTCATTTGCTTCATTCTTCACCACTGTGATACCTGACTTTTTGGGAACAACTTGCACTGGGCTCACCCATTTACTATCAGAAATAGGGTAAATAATACCAACATCTAAAAGCTTCATTACCTCTTTTCTTACCACCTCCTTCATGTTCGGATTGAGACGTCTTTGGGCATCCCTCTTAGGCATTGCATTGTCTTCCAATAATATCTTGTGCATGCATAGTATTGGGCTTATACCTTTGATATCTGCAATGCTCCACCCAATTGCAGTTTTGTACTCTTTTAGAACTCTCAAAAGCTTTTTCTCATCATTTGGTTCAGATGTGAGGCAATGATAACAGGTAGAGTCTTATTTTCATCTAAATAGGCATATTTAAGGTGTTTTGGCAATTCCTTTAATTCTTTTTGACAAGGATTTTGGAAATTTTGTTTGCTCGTAATGCTGCACAATAGAAGGTAAAACCTTATTAGTAGGTAGGGTAATGATTCAAATTGGTTTGCATACCTCTTTCCAACTTCTATGTAGCTATCCATGCTGCAAACAAGCTCAAGAAGTAAAGGAGATATCACAGCCTCTAAGCTGTCCACTTCTTCTTTCCTTATGCTTTGTGTAATGCATGCTTCAATGGGCTCCAAATAACTCATTGGCAGTGCTTCTTTCACCATAGTATCAATTGCATCAAGCTGGAAAACTTCATGCTCATCACTTGGAAACTTGGAGGCTTTTAAATATTATGATTTGCAAACACTTTGAATGCTATTGTCTCATCAAACACGTTCATGGTCAATGTACCCTTCTTCACATCAATAGCACAGATTGCCATGAATGGCAGACCTAGAATGAGTGGTAATGATTGTCATGAATTGGTGCTTCTTCCATTTCCAACACCAACCTTTTTAATGAAATCTGCTGGCAAAATTAGCTCTTCCACTTTCACCAAAACATCTTCTAGAATGCCCTTAGGGTACCTAATAGTTCTATCTGCCAATTGAATGCTCACAGATGTGGCTTGCAACTCACCAAGGTTAAGTTTTTTCATAAACATGATATGGCATAAGGTTTATAGAAGCACCAAGATCAAGCAAAGCTTTTTGAAACTTAAAATCACCAACTATGCAAGGTATAGAAAACGAACCTGGATCCTTTAGCTTTGGAGGTAGCTTTCTTTGTAACACTGCACTTACCTCTTCACTCAATGCAACTTGTTCATGCTCTTTGAATCTCCTCTTGTTAGTGCATAGATCCTTCAAAAATTTTGCATACTTTGGAATCTGAGCAATGGGATGTTGATTTGCACCTTCTTGAATGTTTCCATTATCTCATCCAAGCCTTGATCTTTCTTTGACTTTGATAACCTGCTAGGAAAGGGTGCAATAGGCCTAAAAGTATTAGTTGAAATTGGAACTTGATTAGCATTAGATGATACCTTAGGGCCTGTGCTCTTTCCTGGAGCATTGAGGGGCTGTTTGTTGGAAGCTGTGGGCTGCCCATGTGGTGGCTGAATGATCTCCACGTTTTCTCCATCTTCTTGCTCTTCATTGACATCTCCAACCTTGTTATCAACTTGTTTACCACTTCTCAAGATGTGTACTGCTTAAGCATGCTCTTGATGCCTTGGATTCACCTCTGTTTGGCTTGGGAAAGTTCCGGATGCTCTATTGCTCATGGAGGATGCAATCTGCCCAACTTGCACTTCTAGTTTGTTCACTGCATTTTGAAGATTCTGATTGGTTTGCATCTGTTGCCCCATGAACTTCTTGAACATGTCTTGCAATTCTCCCATTTGATTACCCCTTTGCTCTTGCACTTGTTGGGGAGCTTGCTGGAATTGCCTTTGTTGTATTTGAAATCCTGGGGGAGGTCCTTGAGATTGTTGAACATTTGAGTTATTGCTCTACTTGAAATTAGGATGATTTCTCCACCCCGGATTGTACGTGTTTGAGTAAGGATCATTATTAGGATTCCTTGCTTGAAGGGCATTTGCTTGTTCTAGCATGTGCTCTGCAAAAGATTGGTCTTGAACTTCCACTTTGTTTCCTAGAGGCGATCACTGCTGTTGAAGCAAAGAACACATAACATCAAGTTTTGCAGCAATCTCATTATTAGTACTTACCTCAGAGACCACAGCTTTCATAGGAGCTCCTCTTCCTTTATTGTGACTCCATTGTTGAGAGTTAGCACTCAAGGATTCAAAGAGAGTTAAAGCCTCCTCTGCTGTTTTGTTCATCAATCCTTCTCCACTTGTTGCATCTACCATCATCCTTTCGGAATCAAGCAAACCTTCATAGAAAGATTGCATTTGCATCCAACTCTCTATGTTGTGGTGTGGGCAAGAACTTATCATCTCCTTGTACCTCTCCCAACATTCATGAAAAGCTTCTCCTTCCTTTTGTGTGAAACCAAGGATTTCCTTTCTAATCTTGTTAGTCTTTTGAGCCGGAAAGAATTTCTGCAAAAACTTATTAGAAAGCTCTTCCCAAGCATGAATTGAAGCATTAGGCAAAGAGTATAACCAAGACTTAGCTTTATCTTTTAAACTGAATGGGAATAGTCTCATCTTAATCTGCTCATCATCAAGGCCATGATAAGTTGGAAGAAGATGAATCATACCACTTTTAAGCTCAAACCTGTCAACTGTGAGTTGAGGATAGACGATGCACGAAGGTTGATCGATGACTTTGGGAATGGAAAACTCACGCAGGGGTTTCCGAGGTTGGACAACAAGCGCACCACCTCCTTCAACATTATTGTTGTTGTTCGGAATCTCTGCCATCGTGCTTGAACCTTCAGATTCGGAACTTTTAGAATCGTGCTTGAAGAACTATAATTCCTCCTCAAACCAAATGGCGTATGCGGTTCTTGGTGAAAGTGGCTCGAGTGAACTTTGCTCTGGTCGATTCGGACATGCACACACCAAGGAACTCAATTCAGTGCTTTCAATGGAGATAATAACAAAATACAAAAACTGAATACTAAAAGAAAAACCAACGAAAAGAAACAAATGAAACAAACAAAACAAAACAATCAAAGTAATCTAACTATAGCACCAACGTTACCGGTTCCCCGGCAACGGCGCCAAAAAACTTGTTGATTCAATTCCTAACAACTAAAATGAGTTATTAAAAACAACAACTTTAATTCTCGCAAGTGCACGAATGATAGGAGCATATTTATGCGACTTTGCTATCTTATTTCTTTGCATTTACTTAGTTAATTCCCATTTATTAGAGTGATTTAGCTTATTTTCGTACTATTGTAGGTCCAAATGGCAAGATTGGAAAGAAAGGGCATTTTGGAGCATTTTAGAGCAGTTTTGGACTTGGAATGGATAGCATATGCATGGGCCAAGATGGATGGACGTTTTTGAAGTTCGAATAGGCTAGGAATGTGCTAAAAAGATGGGGAAATTAATTCAAAATCAGCTTACAGGAAGTAAACCCTAACTGATTTTATTTTATTTTACCTTATCCTAATCCTATTCGACCTAAATTCCAGCTGGAAAAGGGGGATTAATTTCATATTAGGAAACCTAAAAACCCTAATTTGTGGGTTTCTATTGGGCCCTATAATGCCTAAAGAAATCTGCCAAATAAAACCCTAATTTCGTGGGTTTCTGCTGGGCCCTTTACCCTAGATCTACCACATATATAAAGGAGGGGTTGCCGCAGGAGAAGGGAGTTCTTTTGGTGCCGTAGCAAGAAAGGAGAAAGGGAGAAGAAGAACTTGGTGCGGAACCTCTGCATCCATTGGGTTTTTCAGAGTTCTTCCCTTGATTAGTTCAAATGTTTATTCTAGATTGCTTTTCAATTATTATGAACATGTGTAACTGAATTTCTTCTTAGTTAGAGGTGAATTCGAAGCCATGGACATATGTTTTACATGAATTGATTACTTCCAGTTATGGTTTCATAAAGTATGAATGTGATTTACTTTTCTGTTTTATTGAGAACTTATTCTTGCATGTTTATTAAGGATCGTACTTAGTTTGTATGCAGGGATTTGATGCTAGAATATAAGGGAATTTCACCTAATCGTTATGAACTTATATTCATAAGTAGTGAAAGTCACTAGTCATGATTGCGTTAAGTAAATTCTTGGCAGGAGTATCATGCTTTTCATAGTTACAATTGTCTTGTCAAGGCTTATGATTTTCATAGAACTTAATGATCTTTGATATGTATCTCTATCATGCTGTTCATATAGGGAACTTGATAAGGATAATTTGATTGCGTCGCTGAGTCCAATTCAATGAACTTAGGAAAATCTGAGAGTTAATTAGTGCATTCACAATTAATTTGGGGCTTTGTCGTTCATACTTTATAAAAGAGTAACTGGAGATCGATTTGTGTGCATATGTTCCATGTGTGGAGAAGAATCCTCTAGCTATCCCTTAATCCATATTTCATTCACGACTTAGTTGTTTGCTGCTGTCAGTTTTACTTTATTCTAAATCATCCAATTTCCCCCCAATCATTGTTCCCTTAACTTAGTTTCCAATTTAATAAGTCTAATTTGTGTTGATTAGCATCCCTTCTAATCCCCGGAATAGAACGATCCCTACTTACTCGTACTACGATTGCATAAATTATAGGGTTTAATTTGTGCGTTAGTTATTTCTCACGCCAAATTTTGGCGCCGTTGCCGGGGATTAGCAAAATTGCTAATCTTCCTTTTGTTTTCGTTTTTCTTGTGTTTCTGATTTTGTTTTGTTTTGTTTTCTTTGTTTTAGGTACTAGTTTATGACTCGAAGTTCACACCCTGTTCGTGCGCACATATTGGACTTTGACGGCGATTTGAGCGAACTTTGAGAAGGAAGAGGAAGCAGCCAGAACTCAATCCCTCTAGTTCTAGTTCCGAACCTGAATCTGAAGCTGAAACGGACTTGGAAGAGGAACAAGACATGGCTGTAGACAATCGAACAATCAAGGAACTTTCAGCCTCAGGATTGGACACTGCAGTCCCTCTTTGCATTCAATACCCTGGGCAGCTGCAGGTAAGACCGATGAGTTTGAATTGAAGTCAAGTTTGCTACATCACATTCCCAAATACCATGGGCTGTCCATGGAAGATCCAAACAAGCATTTGAAGGAATTTGAAGTAGTATGTTCAAGTATGACACCCATTAACGTGGATGGGAATATTTTGAAGATGAAAGCCTTCCCATTCTCTCTTATGGACAAGGCTAAAGATTGGCTCTATGAACTAGCACCTGGAACCGTCACTTCTTGGGAAAGTATGAAGAAAGCATTCTTAGAGAAATTCTTCCCAACTTCAAGAGTCATTCTTTTGAGGAAGAAAATTAGTGGAAATTCAACAAGGCCCGGGAGAATCCTTTCCAGGGTACTATGAGCGTTTTAAGACGTTAGTTGCATCCTGCCCACAACATCAAATGAAGGAAGAGCTTTTAATTCAATATTTCTATGAAGGACTACTTCCACTGGAGAGACAAATGCTTGATGCTTCGGCGGGAGGTGCTTTGGTTGACAAAACACCAGTTGCTGCGAAGATCTTAATAGCAAACCGAGCTTTGAATGCACAACAATACGAAGGAGTTGGAGGGAGAGATCATACACGGCCAAGTCCGGTTAATGAGGTAAGTGCTATTTCGGAACTTCAATCTCAAATGGCTAATCTCTCTACTCTTATTTCGCAGGTTGTTGAAGGATCCAAAGTGCAAAGTACAGACCACTTGTAGCGTGTGCTCTATGCATGGACACCCCACTGATCAATGTCCTCAATTAATAGAGAATGGGGATGGGAAAGTGCCAATGTAGGTTATCAAGGCCAAAATCAACCTAGGTATGACCCGTTTTCAAACACCTACAATCCGGGCTGGAGAGATCATCCAAATTTGAAGTGGAGGGAGCCTCAACAACAACAAGGCGGATATAGACAGCCACCTCCAGGGCTCTATCAAAGGCCGTTCGCACCACCACAGCCTCAACCACAAACTGCCCAATCAAATTCAGGTTCGCCATTGGATAATGATCAAATGCTTAAAGTACTAACTTCTTTGACTCAGGGTTTACAAAATCAAGCCAAAGAGATGAGCGAAGTGAAGAAGCAAATTGGGCAGATGGCGGAGTTCATGGGACAGTTTAGAGAAGAAGGCAAACTACCTAGCTCAACCATTGTCAATCCAAAAGGAGGTTTTGAAACGGCTAAAGCTATCATCTTGAGGAGTGGTAAAGAGATTGGAACCAATCCCAAAATGTCAAACAAAGCCCAAAAGAAACAAAAGCTGCTGCTCAAAGAGAAGGAGGTGGACAAAGCCACGGCAAGGGAGGAACAACCCTTGCTGCAGTCCCCCAAAGCTCCTACACAACCAAACTCAGGTAAGGTTGTTCCAAATTCAACTCATTCTAACCCTATCCCACCAAATGTGCCTTTCCCTCGCAGGTTTATGCAATCTAAGAAAGAAGAGAATGAAAAAGACATCTTAGAGACTTTCAGGAAGGTACAAGTCAATATCCCACTTCTTGGCGCAATAAAGCAAGTTCCAAGATATGCTAAATTCTTGAAAGAGCTTTGTACAACAAGGAGGAGGATTTCAAACAAAGAAGTGGTAAGGGTAAGTGAGAATGTTTCATGATTTTTGCGCACTGCCACCTAAATCAAAGATCGAGGTAGTTTCACAATCCCTTGTGTTATTGGTAACACCAAGTTTGAACATGCCATGTTAGATTTAGGTGCTTCCATTAATGTCATGCCATACTCTATTTATGCATCTATGAACTTAGGAGAGCTTAAAAATGATGGCGTTATAATTCAATTAGCCGATCGTTCTAATGCATATCCGAAAGGAGTTTTGGAAGATGTTTTGGTGCAGGTTAACCACTTGATATTTCCAGCAGATTTTTATGTGCTTGAGATGGAGGATTCGGCCCATTCTACACCATTGCCAATCTTACTTGGGCGACCTTTTATGAAAACAAAGATCGATGTGTTCAAGGGGACGTTGACAATGGAATTTGATGGCAATATCATTGATTTCAATATTTCTGAAGCTATAAGGTACCCTATTGATGATCACTCCTGTTTCTCTATTGATGCATTTGATTCTTTGGCGCAGGAATATCTCGAATCCCTAGATAGGGATGTCCTTGAAACCACCATTGTTCAGGGAATTGAACTCATCAAAAATGGGGCCGAACCTAATCATGAAGAAATTGGCGAGATGGTGGCTGCCCTTGAGTCACTGCCACAATATGTTGGTAAGTCTCCAATCCCAATCCCAATTCCCGTTTCTACTAACAAGTTGTTACCTTCGGTGATTCAGGGCACCCACTCTCGAGCTTAAACCGTTAGCGAATCATTTGAAGTATGTCTTCTTGGGAGATAAAGAGACTTTGCCTGTCATAATCTCTTCATCACTCACGGCAGTGGAGGAGGAAAAACTAGTTCGGGTGTTGCAAGAGTACAAAACAGCTATTGGATGGACTTTAGCCGACATCAAGGGACTTAGTCCTACAACATGCATGCATCGCATACTTCTAGAGGAGGGGGCTAAACCAACTCGAGAGGCTCAGCGCCGACTCAACCCTCCAATGATGGAAGTTGTGAAAAAGGAGATCATTAAGCTTCTTGATTGTGGGGTCATTTACCCAATTTCGGATAGTCGTTGGGTTTCACGGTTCAAGTTGTACCAAAGAAATCAGGAGTCACTGTGGTAAAAAATGAAGAGAATGAACTTGTCCCCACTCGTATCCAAGCAGGTTGGAGAGTTTGCATTGATTATAGGAAGCTCAGCGCCACCACAAGGAAAGATCACTTCCCTTTGCCGTTCATTGATCAAATGCTTGAAAGGTTAGCCGGTCATTCTTTTTATTGCTTTCTTGATGGCTATTCGGGATATAATCAGATTATTATAGCCCCAGATGACCAAGAAAAGACTACTTTTACTTGTCCGTTTGGTACTTTTGCTTATCGACGAATGCCATTTGGTTTATGTAATGCACCAGCCACCTTTCAAAGATGCATGGTAAGTATCTTTTCCGATTTCGTTGAGAAGATTATTGAGGTTTTCATGGATGATTTTAGTGTCTTTGGTGACTCTTTTGATGGCTGTTTATGTAACTAATCTCAAACGTTGATATTAAAACGTTGCAATATTTAAACCAACCTTGTTTTAAATTTGAGAAAAATGTCACTTCATGGTAAATACCCCTAAGGCATATTTTAGGACATATAGTTTAAAAAGTTGACTTTTTGATCGGGAAGGAATTTGGGGATTTTAGTTGTACCGTTGCGTAGAGCGCGACCAAGCGAGTTCGTAGACTTGTAGTGGACTCAAATCGGAATTCTAACGAAGGATTCGATCAAAAGAAGTTCAAACAGGCATCTTGTAAATATTTTCGAGTTCAGTTTTATAGCAGATCTTTTCAGGTTTGAGCGAAGAGCCAACTTTCTGAGCTGATTTCTCCTCCGACCCCGATTCAGGCAATACGGTGCCGAAAATGAACCACGAACTTCCTCTTCAACTGACCCGCCGCCGCCATGATCCGCCATATAGTCGGAAACAGCCAAACAAAGCGGCGGGCGATTTTTTGAGAACTTCCAGCGTTAGTTCTCCGTCGTCCGGCCACCAAATCGGACGAGTGAGGTATAGTTTTCTGGCTATTTTTCATGCTCTAGCTGCTGGTTGGGTAGGATTTCAGAAATTTCTAGCGTAAATAGCTCGATTCTGAGTTAGGTTCAATAGGTTTAGTCCTGTTCGACCATTTCGGCCACTTTTTGGGGTTGGTCAAGAACAAGCGTGGCTCCAAATAGGGTGTTTCACGTAGGATAGAGTCTTGAGCCGAGATGTTGAGATTTTCCGTGACGTTATGCTTTGCATACCACTTGTTGCCAGCGTGTGTGGCCGCGTGGGCAGTAAGATGGGGACCACAATCAGTCCTAGAATGATCTCCTAGTCCTCACGAGCGCGGCGTAGGATTGCGGATCTTAATTCGGATATCGTTTGAACCCGAGCGGATCTAGCCTCTTGTCACGATTTCCGGGTTCACTATGTTTGAACCGTTTGATCGTAGTTATTTTCAAGTATGTTGATCTAGGTAATTCAGGATCGTATAGTATTTGATGGATCGTAAAGCGAGTCCGGATACTCGAAATGTCGCCCTAAGCCAAGTGGGGTTTCTGATGAAAAACAAACGGTTATAGAGTGGAGCGGAGAAAGAACTACGTGTAAGCGATCCCTCGAGGAAGAAAGTGCGTAGGCAGCCTCGATTACGGCGCAGCCAGAGATAGAGCCCGAGTTTGTGTTATAAACTTCGGGGCATTTTTGTCATTCGACCCGCGTAGGCACTAGGTGTCGATTTTGCCGAGTTGAGGCGGATTAAAAGTGGAATTTGAGGTCAGTCGTTCAATGGTATCGAGCATTAGGTTAACTTCACCTTGAACCTTTGCATTACTTGTGCATCCGTATTTTGAATCTGGACAATTATTAGGTTGTTTTATTCCAATTGTTATTTTATTATGTTATTTTATTTTATTGCATTGGTGTGACTGAGAAAACAGATATCCAGAAGGATTTGAAAAATTTGTTGAGGTTGAAAAAAATTTGTTATACCCGTTATTATATGCTTATATGTTGAGAACTGAGGTTTAGCAAGATCAGTATTTAATTATCGGTTTATTCATCACCTTTATATTTGTTTATGTGATTAATTGTGTTGTAAGGGTATAAATTTTTTATTGGAATGATATGCTCAGCAGAGAGTAAGGTGGTTAACCAACTAGCTAAGTAATTGATGCATAGATTCAGGAGTTGAAAAGGAAGAAATTTAATTTTTGGTTTTCATCAGATTTTGGTGTGTGTATATATATATATATATATATGGATATATTTTATGTTCAGTGGAAAACCAGTTTATTGAAAGTTTATGTAAACAACATATTATGGTTTTCAAACCCACCATAGGATACCCCGATTGCCTTGAGGCGGTTATTTTGCTCCACGAGTTGGGGGCGCTGAACCGTGTGATCACCGATGTCTGATCGATTATTTTGCCCCACGAGTTCGGGGCCTTTGGCCGTGTAGTGCGAGTGCGGCTTCCGGATTGAGAGGTTGTCTCAGAACTGCCCGGTTTGCGAATCAGGTGACTCGGTCCTGAGTCACGCGATTGCGGCTCGGGTTGACTTTGTGTCACAAGACACGCAGAAGTGTAATGGGGATATCGATTGCGGCTGGGTTGATTTTGTATCCTCGAGACTGCCAGGAATTGATTATCGAGAATTGATGGATATCGGGAATTGACTGGATCGATTATGGGGAGGTATGCCTAGGTGGAAAATTTCAGTTTTGAGATGTTTTAAACTAAATTAAGGATTTTATCTGATTACCACTATTTGCTTCATATCACAATTGTTTTACAAACATATATATATATATATATATACACATATATGTTTATTTATAAATCTTAAGTGAGTCGATATAAAGATATTCAGAGCTTTATATTTTCTCTTAATCCAGGTTTGTTTTAATTTATCTATGATTTTAATTGTTATTATTGGATATGGTATTAAATATATTTGCCCCACGAATCTTGTTATCTAGACCGTAGGAGCGAGAAAATTCTGTGGTCGGTCAGTTGACGGATGTCTCTGAGTCCGTAGTGACATCGAACATGATGAGTTATATTGGTATTTTTGATAGAATTATTATTTGATAAGTCATGCATGAATAAGAATGCACAAGTTAGCATGTTGAATTGCGAGTATCTTTGTTGATCATGAAGTTGAGATGAATTTATTAGCAGATTGATTTATTAGGAATTGTTGGTGGCGAGGCCAAAATATTCTGATGCTTGATTATTTGGATATGATTTAATGCATCTTTGGCGAGATGAGTTATATATATATATATATATATATTCCATTTTTAGAGCCGAATATTTTTGGAATGCTCGGATTCACGAGGGAGACTCTGCAATTTTGGTAGAAATCGCTGCATTGATTAATTCTGATTAAGAAGGGCAAATTAGTCTTTTGTACTTTAGCGTTAGCAGTGTCAGATACTTTCCGAGAGGAAAAAAAAGGGGTTTTAGTTGATTATCAGTTACGGCGTGAGTTTTAAGTCTATGAAATTGATAAATTAGCGATCTTTTGATTTTATATTTCCTTAGCTGCTCAGGTATTGGGATATAAATGTATGACCTCAGTTTTATTGATTACCCTATAGATCTGATTATTGAGATGCAAGTAGTGAGTCTCGATCTTGAGAGGGACAGGCTTGAAACCAGAGGTAGCAGTAGGCCCCCTCCGTTAGAGGGAAAGTAAATTTTAGAGGACGGAAATTTTATAAAGGAAGATTGTAACAACCCAAACCTAAAATTAATATTTAACTATTTTATTTGAAAAAAGACTAAAATACCCTAGAATATTTTATTAGTTTAAAAGTTGACTTTTTGATCAGGAAGGAATTTGGGGATTTTAGTTTGTACCGTTCTAGTGAAAGCGCGTGACAAGCGAAATTCGTAGACTTGTAGTGGACTCAAATCGGAATTGTAACGAAGGAGTTCTGATCAGCAAAGTTCAGTGGCATAACCGTAAATATTTCGAAGTTCAGTTTATAAACCCAGATTTTTCTGGGTTTCGGGCAAAGGAAGGAGCCAACTTTCTGAGCTGATTTTCTCAGCTCCGACCCCGATTCAGGCAATACCAGTGCCAAATGAACCACGAAACTTCCCTCTTAGCCCCAGCCCTTCGCCGCCATGATCCGCCGCCATAGTCGCGAAACAGCCAAACAGCGGCGCTGGACGATTTTGACAGAACTTCCAGCGTTCGTTCTCCGTCGTCCGGCCACCAAATCGGACGAGTGAGGTATGGTTTTCTGGCTATTTTCATGCTCTAGCTGCTGGTTGGGTAGGATTTCAAAATTTCTAGCGTAAATAGCTCGATTTGAGTTAGGTTTCAGCCGGTTTTGAGTCACTGTTCCAGCCATTTCCGGCCACTTTTTGGGGTTGGTCCAAGAACAAAAGTGGCTCCAAATAGGGTGTTTTACAGGATAGAGTCTTGAGCCGAGATGTTGAGATTTTCGGCGGCGTTATCGCTTTACTGCCTGCGCCCGGCGTGTGTGGCGTGGCGCATAAGATGGGGACCACAATCAATCCTAGAATGATCTCATAGTCCTCACAGCGCGTAGGATTCGCGGATCTTAATTCGGATATCGTTTGAACCCGAGCGGATCTCGCCCTCTTTGTGCGATTCGGGTTCACTATGTTTGAACCGCTTTGATCGTAGTTATTTTTCAAGTATGTTGATCTAGGTAATTCGAGGATCAATATAGTATTTGACAGATCGTAAAGCGGAGTCGGATCTCTAAAATGTCACCCTAGAGTGGGGTTTCACGATAAAACAAATTGATTATAGGTCCAGGGAGGAAAGAACTACGTGTGGCTTGATCCCTCGAAGGTGCACGTAGCAAATTTATGATTTTCTACGATTGCGCACCACGAGATAGGAGCCCAGAGTTTGTGTTATCGCTTCCAGGGCATTTTTGTCATTTCGACTGAGCCTTTGGTGCACAGGATTCGACCCGGCGATTCCAAAGTGGAATTTGGTCAGGTCGTTTCAGTTTAACTAATCTCACGTTGATATTAAAACGTTGCATTGAAACCAACCTTGTTTTAAATTGGGAAAAATGTCACTTCATGGTAAAACAAGGCATAGTTTTAGGACATATAGTTTGAAAAGGAATTGAAGTTGATAAATCAAAAATAGGTCTTGTACGCCACTTACCCTCTCCACTTCGGTGAGAGAGGTTCGTTCTTTCCTTGGACATGCAGGATTCTATAGGCGTTTTATCAAAGATTTCTCGAAGATTTCAACACCCTTGTGCGACTTCTACAAAGGATGTGCCATTTGTGTTCAATAGCGAATGTGAGAAGAGCGTTCAATCACCTCAAGAATTGTTAACCAGCACCTATCATTGTTCCACAGTTGGAGCCTTAGATTCGAGCTTATGTGTGATGCATCAGATTATGCTTTAGGGGCTGTTTTGGGACAACGGAAGGACAAGAAGCCACCGTCATCTACTCGCATCCCGAACCTTGAATGATGCTCAATTGAATACTCTACCACGAAAAGAACTTCTTGCTGTTGTGTTTGCTTTAGATAAGTTTCGTTCTTATTTACTTTGTACTAAAGTTATAATTTACTCGACCATGCAGCTTTGAAGTACTTACTGAAAGAAGCCAAACCAAGGCTTATTCATTTGGATGCTTCTTCTTGGAGTTTGGCGTGAAATTAGGGACAAGCGAGGATGTGAAAATGTAGTGGCTGACCACTTGAGCCGTTTGGTACATGAAGAAGACCTTCTACCTATTCCAGAGGCATTCCCGGATGAACAATTGCTGACCATTGAGGTAAGTGAGCCATGGTATGCTGATATTGTGAATTATATTGTGTCTAAACAAGTTCCAAGCACCATAACTAGGCTGCATGATAAACTTAAAAAATTGCACGGTTTATGTGTAGGATGACCCTTATTTGTGGAAATATTGCCTGATCAAATTATTCGTAGATGTGTGCATGATTCTGAGTTTAATTCAATCTTAACCTTCATCACACTTATGCATGTGGGGTCACTTTGGTACACAACGACATTAAGGTTTTAGAATGTGGATTTATTGGCCTACTATCTTTAAGGATGCTAGAATTTTTGTATGACTTGTGATCGTTGTCAAAGAGCGGGCAATATAGGTGCAAGATCAAATGCCACAAACCCCTATCTTTTATTGAGATTTTTTGATGTTTGGGGTATTGATTTCATGGGCCTTTTCCTTCTTCATGGTTTTAATTATATCCTACTTGCTGTGGATTATGTTTCAAAATGGGTGGAAGCAAAAGCCACCCGTACCAATGATTCCAAAGTGGTTGCAGATTTTATTAAAACTAACATATTTGCAAGATTTGGAATGCCACGAGTACTTATAAGTGATGGGGGCTCTCACTTTTGTAATCGGACCATAGAGGCACTACTTAAGAAGTATAATGTCACGCATAAGGTTTCAACACCTTATCATCCCCAAACAAGTGGACAAGCCGAAGAGATTTCCAACCGGAAATCAGCAGATCTTGGAAAAGACAGTTGGACCAACTCGAAAGGATTGGAGCTTGCGTTTGAATGATGCATTGTGGGCATATCGTACGCCTACAAAACACCAATTGGAATGTCTCCTTTTCGGCTCATTTATGGGAAACCATGCCATCTTCCAGTTGAGTTGGAGCATCGTGCACATTGGGCAGTCAAGACTTTCAACATGAACATTGATGCGCTGGACTTCATAGGAAATTGCAATTGAATGAGCTTGAGGAAATTCGGACTGAAGCTTATGAGAACGCTCATATTTACAAGGAGAAAACAAAGGCTGCCCATGACAAGATGATTCGTAGTAAAACGTTTTCTGTAGGCGAAAGTGTTACTTTTCAACTCTCGCCTTCGTTTGTTTCCGGGTAAGTTGCGTTCTAAATGGATTGGTCCTTTTGTTGTTACTAATGTTTTTCCCTATGGTGCAGTCCAAATTCAAAGTTTTAAGACAGGACATGAATTCAAAGTGAATGGACACCGTTTGAAGCCATACTATGAGTCTTTTGAGGAGCATGTAGTGGAGGATGTACCCCTCCATGCCATTGGCCCTAGTGAAGCTTAAAGGGAAGTACCGTCCGGCTGGAAGACGTTAAAGCAAGCGCTTCTTGGGAGGCAACCCATGTGTTCAAATAGAAAGACAACGGAATCTCCGGGCTCTACAACCAGATTTGCTCTCTTTTACTCTTCTCTTTATTATTTTTACTTTGCTATGATTGTCTTGTTTGCTAGTTGTCTCTCATTGCTTTCTTGTTTAAAGTTTTCTTTTGAAACATTGAGGACAATGTTTAGTTTAAGTGTGGGGGGGTAAACAGAGTGCTTTTCGTGATTTATTTTCAAAATTCACCACCTATCACTATTAATGTTGTTATTCACTGTTTTAAAAAGTGTTTTCGTGCTTTATTTAAAATTAAAAAAAAAAAAAAAAAAACCAAAAGAGTCAAGAGTCGTTTTTGTTGTTTGTTTGTGTCTTAGAGTACCTTCCAACACAATGATGAGGATTTGGTTTTTAATTGCATGACTTTTAAAGAAAGTTACAAACATGGGTGGAAGTCTGATATGCTCTTTGGTTAATACTTAGTTATAGTTGTCAATTACGAATTCACATGTCATCACACACCAAAAAAAAAAAAAAAAAAAAGATCATCTGTTTTTGTAACATGCTGGAAGGAAGGAACTCAAACTAACGCTACAACCCTAGAGACTTGAGCCTATTCTTTGTTTGGAGAGTTATTAATCTTGATATTCTTGTTTTCTAAAGTCGTTGCATGATCTCATTATTTCTTTGCTTGGTTGCTACTTAGAATGCTTTTTCATCTCTTTAGTTCCAAATACTAGAACTCATGCCCGTTCCATTCAAAGCATCAAATTGATTGCGTAACAAATAACAAGATGAAGTTGTTTAGTTACCATCAGAGCCAAAAAGCCTTATCCCTTGCATATGCATTGTAGGTTTAACCCTTTTGAAGCCTTATTTAGCTTATTTTCTTTGTTAGCTTGCATTATCCCTACCAAGCCTAGTATAAGAATATCCATACCCTTGTTCTTAAAGAATAGTCAAGCATGACTTGTTGGGAATTCCTTTTGATTTACGATTTGCAGAAAAAAACAAAAAAACAAAAAACAAGTGTGGGGGAAGGATTTGTTCCTTTGGATTAGTGTTGTTAAAAAAAAAAAAAAACAAAAAAAAAAAAAAAAAAAAAAGAGAGAAAAAAGAAGAAGAAGGGATATGTGAATCTGACCCTAAAGTTGTATAAATCTCCCATTTGTGCTAAAAATTGGGTGCTGCAATCACAAGTTGAATTCCAAGTGTTGATTTCATTGCTCTGTTTACTATTACTTTAAGAACCTTTGTTTATCCTCAACCTTTCTTTGTTAGCTAATACCTTAGCCCCAATACAACCCTTAGACTTGTATCTTGATTGTTATGTGTTTCGATGTGGAGTTTGAAATTGGTATGAGTTTATGGAATCCTGGTTCTACTTCTAAGTAGTAGCATTCTGTTCATGAGATCATATACACGTTAGTATTAATAATTCCAGAAAGTGCTTTCTTTGTTATAACATATGTGAGTGCTAGTCTACACATTTACATCAATCTTCTCACATATACTTAGTATAGGGAGTGTAGTCAGAAAATCTGTGTGAAAATAGAGAGTATATCGGGTGAGGAATTGAGTGAATTCTCTAAGGCATGTTACCACTTTCAAATGTTGTTTTAATTGATTAAATGTGAGCTAGTGAGTGTTTACTGTGATTAAGTATGAGCTCGAGGGTAAGGATAGCTCAAATCTGTGTGAGTAGTGATTTTTAACATGTCATGTTTCATTGGAAATCCCTGAGGCAATTGTTGGAAGGTTTAGGTTTTGTTTTGTTTTCTTTGTTCTGCTAGGGACTAGCAGAAGCTAAGTGTGGGGGAATTTGATAGGAGCATATTTATGCGACTTTGCTATCTTATTTCTTTGCATTTACTTAGTTAATTCCCATTTATTAGAGTGATTTAGCTTATTTTCGTACTATTGTAGGTCCAAATGGCAAGATTGGCAAGAAAGGGCATTTTGGAGCATTTTAGAGCAGCTTTTGGACTTGGAATGGATAGCATATGCATGGGCCAAGATGGATGGACGTTTTTGAAGTTCGAATAGGCTAGGAATGTGCTAAAAGATGGGGAAATTAATTCAAGAATCAGCTTCTGGAAGTAAAAACCCTAATCGATTTTATTTTATTTTACCTTATCCTAATCCTATTCGACCTAAATTCCAGCTGGAAAAGGGGGGGATTAATTTCATATTAGGAAACCTAAAACCCTAATTTCGTATTAGGTTTCTATTGGGCCTATAATGCCTAAAGAAATCTGCCAAATAAAACCCTAATTTCGTGGGTTTCTGCTGGGCCCTTTTACCCTAGATCTACCACATATATAAAGGAGGGGTTGCCGCAGGAGAAGGGAGTTCTTTTGGTGCCGTAGCAAGAAAGGAGAAAGGGAGAAGAAGAACTTGGTGCTGCTTTAACCTGCTGCATCCATTGGGTTTTTCAGAGTTCTTCCCTTGATTAGTTCAAATGTTTATTCTAGATTGCTTTTCAATTATTATGAACATGTGTAACTGAATTTCTTCTTAGTTAGAGGTGAATTCGGCCATGGACATATGTTTTACATGAATTGATTACTTCCAGTTATGGTTTCATAAAGTATGAATGTGATTTACTTTTCTGTTTTATTGAGAACTTATTCTTGCATGTTTATTAAGGATGCATACTTAGTTTGTATGCAGGATTTGATGCTAGAATATAAGGAAATTTCACCTAATCGTTATGAACTTATATTCATAAGTAGTAAAAGTCACTAGTCATGATTGCGTTAAGTAAATTCTTGGCAGGAGTATCATGCTTTTCATAGTTACAATTGTCTTGTCAAGGCTTATGATTTTCATAGAACTTAATGATCTTTGATATGTATCTCTATCATGCTGTTCATATAGGGAACTTGATAAGGATAATTTGATTGCGTCGCTGAGTCCAATTCAATGAACTTAGGAAAATCTGAGAGTTAATTAGTGCATTCACAATTAATTTGGGGCTTTGTCGTTCATACTTTATAAAAAGTAACTGGAGATCGATTTGTGTGCATATGTTCCATGTGTGGAGAAGAATCCTCTAGCTATCCCTTAATCCATATTTCATTCACAACTTAGTTGTTTGCTGTTGTCAGTTTTACTTTATTCTAAATCATCCAATTTCCCCCCAATCATTGTTCCCTTAACTTAGTTTCCAATTTAATAAGTCTAATTTGTGTTGATTAGCATCCCTCCTAATCCCCGGAATAGAACGATCCCTACTTACTCGTACTACGATTGCATAAATTATAGGGTTTAATTTGTGCGTTAGTTATTTCTCACGCCAACGACCGTTTATAGTATATTATGTAAATCAGTCGATCCACGAGAGAATGGTAACTTGGTTCCAAGTTAAATTACTTAGAATGCTAGAAAAAACATAGAACAAAGCGACTAACTAGCTAAAGGCAAGGTCGAATTCAACATTGCCTCTTGCTAATTACTCAAGGTCTAGGACAGAATCCTGGCACCACACACGCTTTTTCGAAATGGGGGTTTGTTGTTGAAATGAAAGAAGACGTGAAATGAAAGTGCTCAAAGTAAACACTGGCGGCAATCAACAAGTTGTGAAACAAAGATTGAGAGTGTTAGAGCCTTGGGATCTACCACTAGTCTTCTATCCAAGTATGAATGCATAGAAATTGACTCAAGCTTCATCAACAATAGATTATCGCGCTAAACATGGTATCTAGTGCGGGATGCATGTTCTCTAAGGCATGTGAATATGCATGGTATCTACACAACCGTGATCTCTAATATGAAACCTAAGCATGGTATCTACTTAGAATAAAGCATACAATAGTCATCAAGTTCCTTGAGAATATGATAATCACACAAGTCCTAGAACATGGTATCTGTCCTAGTCAGCCTGGTCATTAACCCCTTGAATGATTCTTAGGCCATTCATCGTTGCTTGTGAAAGGAGTAGAATGGTAATCTAAACCCCTTCCCAACCTGTACTAGATGCATAAAATCTTAGTTAGCTACTCCAAGAAAACATACATCAAGCACATAATAAACTAGAGATTAACAACTTAGTAATGAAAGCAAAAATCAATTAACTATAAAATCATCCATAACATTGAATATTCATGACTTAGGGCTTCATCCTAAGCCTAACTAAATGGATTAGTTAGACATAACTATGAGTACAATAAGAAATACATAGATAGGATAAAGGAGAAGGCTAGATGATGGCGACAAAGGAATTCCCGGAATGACTCCAGCTCTCTTCTCTCTTGTGAGTAATCGATGTGTTTGAGAGTAATGGATGAAGTGAATAATGTGTCATGTCTATCTCCCTTGAATGGTAGAGCAGCTTTCTATTTATAGAGAGAAATTTCGTCCTCCCCTTTGGCTGGTGAAGCACACCTCTCTTAGCTGCTCCCAACTGCTCCCTTCTGCCCATGCTTGCCACTTGCTCCATTTTTATGCCTTCCAACTGCTCCTTCCCAAATACATGCTGTTATGATTTCTTTATTGAAAGCTTGACTTTGTTCATCTTTCTGAGTTCTGAGCTGATTGACTCCATATGTAGCTGCCCATGCTGGGCACATGGCTCTGGGATGTAGATGTGATGTAGCCAATCATGACATTTCTGTGAACTTGGTTCCAGTTTTGACGTGCTAAGGTCTCAGAGTTATCAATTGGGCTGAAATTTGGATATGTTATAATAGACACCCATTGGAACAGCTTCTATCAAGGATGTCTCCTCATCCGACCTGTGTAAGTTGCACAAATGGGGCCTGCAGATGACCTACGAAACTGGACTGTAAGGAGTGTATTTAAATTAGGTTTGTCTAAGCCCATATTCCTCTTATCCCAATCATTTTTAACAAGCATGTGGTTACATCAAATGTGATCTCTTGCTGTCTTAACCTACAAAACATAAACATAGGTAAGATACTCAAAAA
>NC_142699.1:45442162-45504865 GCF_029339155.1 Prunus mume
TAATTTGATTTCTAAACACAAATCGCTTCTCTTTGCTCTAGCTTTCTTAATTTTGCATATTGCTTAGCTTATTTTTTATTAGTTAAATTCTTTAATTTAAGGTCTTCAATTCAAACATCTCAACTTTCTCTTTGCAATAATTAATTAGAATTTGGTTGCTACGAGTTATTTAATAATCATGAGAACGACCTTATGTAGAATCATTTATACTACAATAACCTTGTCATTCTTGCAAGTTTTGTAGAGTTTAACCCTGCTTGTGCATGTACTAAAAAGCCTATCAAGAAATTGGCGCCACGTCAGATTATTTAAAATAATTCGTTCTAATCTGATTCTGCATTAATTATTGCTGTATATACATACCAGAAAACAAAAACAAAAAAAAGAAGAAGTAATTTTTCTTATTTATTTTGCAATCACAAGAAGGCAAAGGTGCATATAATCATGGCATGGTCAAGACACGTCGCTAGCTCAGCAATTGTTTCCGCTTGATCCGTAACTGAGCAATCTTTAAGGAGGAGATGCCGAGCAAAATTTGCTGTGGGTTCCTTCACCGCAAGGGACTTTTCAGCCTTTATATTCGAGGACCGCATAGATGTAAAACAATGGCTTTTGTTATTCCGCAGGCTGGTGATCCTTGGGTACTTCTTTTAACCTCATGCCACTAACATACCAAAGTTGCATTACATATCCAGCAGGGAAGAAGGGTCTACATTCAAATCAAGCATCACATGTTAGTATTCTACCTACATTTCATGGGTTATCAACCTATGATCCTAACATGCACATTGCAGAATTTTTAATGGATGTAAGAATATTTTGGTGAAAGGATTCTACTGAATCTATTAAGCTTCGTCTATTTCCTTACATTGAAAGATCACAAGGAGATGGCTCTCACACTTCCATCCGAAGCATTAGCACTTGGAACCAACTCAAGAAAATTCTTAAACAAGTATTATCCACCAAAGACTCTCGACATGAGAACTCAAATTTTACTTGCCCAAAAACCAAATGAAGAGTTTCATGAGGCGGGAACGGTTTAAAGAGTTGAATAGAAAATGTCCACATTCGATATTAGCAGATTTGATCAAGTGCATATATTTTTCAGAGGGTTAAATATGACAACAAAAACTTTGTCAACGCTTCATGGGAGGATCATACATATGATAAAAATGCACAAGAGGCTTGTTTATTATTTGAAAAATGGCGCAGAGTACATAAAGAATAAGGGCTGAGCACCACAATCAATGTCTGCTTTTGAGATATCTAATGGTTCTCCATATATGTCGGCACAATTTGAAAAAATAGAGAAAAAGCTTGAAAGATTTGAGGCAAAATTTGACATGTTACATAAAGAATTTTGTGTTCACAAGTTGTCAGACAAAGACCCTTTACCAACGCCTGTAGCATTTGCAATGTGACAACCCATGATTTTTTGAGCTGTCCGCATAAAGATGCTTATCCGAATTTGCAGCGAAATGTTAATGCATTTAATAATTTTCAGGCCCACGATATGATCTGTATTCAAATGTTTACAACCCGGGTTGAAGAGATCATCCTAATTTTAAGTGGGACAGACCACTCGCAAGGCCACTTAACAGGAGGTACAAAGAAATCACGCGCTAAGGTCGCTTGGGAGGTTGCAATTGAAAATTAGCAAATGCCACCACAAGAATTCCAAAATCAAGAAAATGTGAAAACATAGAAAAACAATGGGGGACAGATTCCAAGTTTCTGTAAAGAGCACCGTGTACATTTCCTAGCCAAACGGAACATAATCCAAGGAGGTGATTAAGGCACCCGAGTTCTACGCCTGTAAAAGTTATGACAATAGAGGTGAAATTTGTGTTGGAAATTGCAGCAAAGATCACAACCACAAACGGATTCGTGAAATTTTGCGTAATATGATATTGTTACAGATTCTACAGAGTCTATGGGCAGATCTCGAAAAAAGCAGCTGCAAAATTGTTGTGAAACCGCAGAACGTGTTTATGTGCCTCCAATGCCTTATCCCGAAAGGTTGAAGCCCAAAGTTAAAGATCAACGATTGACAGATTTTATGAAGACGTTGGCCAAAGTTCAGATCAATCTCCCATTGATTGATGCAATTAAGAACATTCCATCTTATGCCAAGTTTTTAAAGGATGTTTGCACAAAGAAAAAGAAGCTCGTGGATTTTGAAAAAGTTATTCTTAGTATCAAGCAGTGCAGCTTTTATTACATAAATCGCTTCCAAAGAAACAAGACCTGTGGAGTTTTACATTTCATGCACAATTGGAAATTCTAATTTTAAACGTGCTTTAATTGATTTGGGTGCAAGTATTAATTTAATGCATTTTTCTGTTTTTTAGAGACTAGGACACAGAAATCAAGCCTACATCGCTTATTCTACAATCATGGACTGCTCAGCTTGCTTACCTTAGATGAATTATTGAAGACCTCATTATTAAAGTGGATAATCTCTATCTTCCTGCAGATTTTGTGGTCTTGGATATGGATGAAGACATGCAAACTCCGATTATTTTGGGAAGACCATTTATGGCAACAGCTAGGACTTTAATTGATGTGGAAGCTGGAACATTAACTTTACGAGTTCAAGACCAATCTGTGGTTTTTAATTTGTTTGAAGGAGCAAAACGTCCTGCTGAATAGCAGGAATGTATGCACATTGATGTGGTAGATAATATGGTTCAAGCCACTGCAAGTTCAAATATGTATAAGTTGCTCAAAGAAGGGAAAAGCGAAAAAGCGGAAATTGCAGTTAAATGAGCTAGAGGAAATTCATCAAGGTGCTTATGATAGTTCTCGCATCTACAAGGAAAGAACTAAGGCATTTCATGACAATAAAATTTTGCGGAAGGAATTTCGGCCAGGGAAAAAGGTTATGTTATTCAGTTCAAGGCACAAGTTATTTCTAGGGAAATTAAAATCTCGCTGGATTGGACCTTACCTGGTGACTCAAGTTTTTCCTCATGGAGCAGTTCAAATCACTAATGAAGCTGAAGGCAACACATTCAAGGTCAACGGCCAGTCAAACCCTACGTGGACACACCCTTTGACATCAGAATCGAAGTCTTTGACTCGACATATTTGATTCAATGCAGACAACCAACAATCAGCAGAAACATCAAAAGCAAAATCCTAGGTCGGAATCCGCACCCAAAGAAGAAGTCTACACCGAAAGACACAACAATCAGCAGAAGTATCCAAAGCAAAAACAAAAAAAAAAAATCCTAGGTCGAATCCCGCACTCAAAGAAAGAAGTCTACACATCGAATCATGCACCCATAGCAAGTCTACCAAATTTCCAACAACAACATTTGCAGGATTCGAAATTATACCTATGAGGTGCACAGATTGGGGGTCCTCGGCCTTTTTGCTGTTTTGTCCTTTGCGCTTGTGTGTTTATTGCCCTTTCCTTGAATCTTCTTTGATCCGCAGACCTACACAAAGAGCACCACTATGAGTACTGGCAGGGACAAAGAACACACATCTCTACATATCACACATCTTTACAGATAAGGACCCAAGACAAATTCTGGAATTACTCTTACCTTCGGATGGATATCTGAAGGCATGAGTGCTATGAGATCGAGGACCAATGCATGCAGGTGGACGTTAGTGACGGTGTTGGCAAAGGTTTGAGACAGAGGAATGTACCCAGAGGCATCCAACACCTTCACCAGCCCTTCAGCCATCAACGGCTAAGAATTGAATTCTCCGCCACTAGCTCAGATAATGTCGATTTCACTGCGAAAATTGGGGGTAAGGCATCTGGGCAGATTTGGGGTTCTTTGACCCAACTCAAATACGCCAACCCAAATCCCCATTTTCCGAGCATCCGGCCTAGCACCCACTCATGCCCAGCAACTGACAAGCTTCGCTCTTTCTTTGGCTTTTAACTCTGACCCATTGTTTGAAGAACACATCAATTGCAACCTTCGATGAAATAAGGTCGTCTCACAAAGGAGACCGTGTGTCTCTGAGCCTGGGCCGTAGAAAGGGATCTCATATCTTCAAATGACAACAAGCGGGCAAATGAGACCAGTGTTATATTGCATCACGTCAGTCTTTGCGCAAGCGAAACTGGCTGGGTTGGTCGCTACACTGGCACACAAGATTAATCGGTCCAATAGCTCGACTCACCAAAGGCCCCCGCCTCCCGTGTGTTAGTTTTTTTATTTCTTTTCCTTTTCTTTTCTTTAATTTGCTTTCGCTTTATGTTCTTTCTCATATTTTTAATTTATTTTTCTCTCCTACTTTACTTTGGTCGCCTTTATCTTTCATTTTCATTCTCCGCCTTCTAGGAATTCTGTTTGTTTTTTTTTGTCTTGTTTCGTCTATTTATTTTCCACACCTTGAGGACAATGTGTGATTTAAGTTTGGGGGTGGGAAAGTAAATTTTAGATTTTTCATTTTTTGAGTCTTGTTTAAAAATTCGCTTTAAAGTTAATATCCATAGATTATTTTTAATAGAACAAATAGACATGGTGAAGATTAGTCCCACAATAGAGTCTTTTCTGCTATTGTTAGTGACACTAATTTATGAATTATACTTTGAAAATATCACACCAAACATGGTTTGGGGAGTAAGATTGAAATACTTACTGTTTGTCCCAGTGTGTTTTAATTTTTGTTCTATTTAAAAAAGTTATTATGTGTTATAAAGTAATAATTGCCTCACCCGAAGCTTTGCTAGTAACCGGGCTAGTCCTCGCCTAATCAGAGTGATTGTGAGTTAAATGGTAGAGTTTTGGCATGAGGCAGGGTGATTAGTTGGTTTCCTAGCCTTTTCAGCTTGAGTATTAAGTCCTTAGGGTGTTCTACACCTAGTGCCCTAAAGCCTCAGTGGTTTGGGAGTCATTGACCTAAAGCTCGCACATGGGTGGATCAAAGCTTAAGGAAACCGACATTGCACAACCGCTACTATTACCGGAAAAGAGTCAAAAGAAAAAGAAAAAATGTGTGAAGTGTGTGAAGTTTGAATAATAGGATGAGAGATAAGGGTTTTGTTTAGTCTCAACTATGATGGTTCACTTTACATGAAGGAAGTTGAATTCTTTTCTAATTGATTCTAAATAGTTTAGGCTCTGTGGTGGGATTAGTTGGACCTATTGAACGGATGTTCTAGTTTTTAAATTTATGGATTGCAACTTGAAGGTGGAAATTTGTTCAAGTAAAGTGTTAGCTGATGTCTAGTTTGTTAAGCTATTATTTTTGTTTGAGACTGTTTTGCTTGAGGACAAGCAAAAGCTAAGTTTGGGGTATTTTGATGAGTCGATTTTATATTATATATTTAACCTCGCCTTAGTATATTTTGTTAATATTTGGAAGAATTTTGATACTTTGAATTATATTTCCAATATAGACTTTCGACTTTTCTGGAGCAAACATAATCAAATGGACGAATTTTGAGTAATTCCAGTTGGAGGACGTTCGTGAGCCACTTAGCTTGATCGTATAAAATATCAGACTTTTCCACCAAGCGAATGATTTCCTGGCGATAAATGAATGAGGAGTTATGCAGTGCTGGAATAGTGTTTTGGGCTTGTATTGCTTGGCCCAAGATGACCTCGAATGGGTTCATCGCTTCTGGAGAAGTGTTCGAATATTTTATCTTTAAAACGAGCTATCTTGGCTAGATTTGAGGAGATTTGAGGCCAAAACGTGGCTGACCAGATTATTGGAAAATTCTCCTAATCTCATTTGGACTTTATTTCCTAGTATTATTTTATTTTAACTTAGCTTCCTTGTGGGATTGGGCAGCTAGGTTTGAGGAGATATTTAAACTCCTTTTTCACAGAAATTTAGGACTCCCTTTTTTACTTTTTTTGGCTTTTGGAGCAATTACTAGGGTTTTGGATTTTCACGACTGTGTTTTCATTCTTATTCTTCTTAATGATATTTTCGATTTCAACCAGAACATGCGTAATTAACTCTTTTGCTAGGTGAGGCCACGAGCCTTAGCAAGAATATGTAGTTTCTGTTCAATTTGCTTATGATTATATGCATGCAGATTTTTCATTATTCATCAACAAGTTAAACTATCTAAGTGTCTTGATGCTTGATCACCATTAGGATGTTTAGAAAAGTAATTTGATGCAGTTTTGGTGGAGGTCGGTCCTCGAAATTGACGTAAGGCTTCTTGTGATTAATATGTGCAAGTTCACTTAGGATGAATACCACGCCTTAAGGGTTGCATGGTTTTTCAAAAGGTTTCACAGTAACTTAATGAGTCGTATGTTTAGATTTGATCCAATACCACTGCACGAACGCATGTGTGATATACGCCTATGTTGGGGGTCCAAGTAGGCATATATTAGGAATACCTAACCTTCGAAATATGCATGTGTAGGTCATAAGTAATTGGGGGAACTATATAGAATTGTTAAGGTGATGAAGGATCCCTAGTGCTTCTTAATTTGATTTCTAAAACACAAACTGCTTCTCTTGCTCTTAGCTTTAATTTTGCATATTGCCTTATTTTTATTAGTTAAATTCCTTTTCATTTAAGGTCTTCAATTCAAACATCTCAACTTTCTCTTTTGCAATAATTAATTAGAATTTGATTGCTACGAGTTATTTAATAATCCCTTCGGAGAACGACCTTGCGAGAATCATTTATACTACAATAACCTTGTCATTCTTGCAAGTTTTGTAGGAGTTTTAACCCTGTTTTCGCAGGTACTAAAAAGCCTATCAGCTATCATCTTGAGGAGTGGTAAAGAGATTGGAACCAATCCCAAAATGTCCAAACAAAGCCCAAAACAAAACGAAATGCTCCTGCTCAAAGAGAAGGAGGTGGACAAAGCCACGGCAAGGGAGGAACAACCCTTGATGCAGTCCCCCAAAGCTCACTACACAACCAAACTCAGGTAAGGTTGTTCCAAATTCAACTCATTCTAACCCTATCCCACCAAATGTGCATTTCCCTTGCAGGTTTATGCAATCTAAGAAAGAAGAGAATGAAAAAGACATCTTAGAGACTTTCAGGAAGGTACAAGTCAATATCCCACTTCTTGACGCAATAAAGCAAGTTCCAAGATATGCTAAATTCTTGAAAGAGCTTTGTACAACAAGGAGGAGGATTTCAAACAAAGAAGTGGTAAGGGTAAGTGAGAATGTTTCCGCAGTTTTGCAACGAAAACTGCCACCTAAATGCAAAGATCCAGGTAGTTTCACAATCCCTTGTGTTATTGGTAACACCAAGTTTGAACATGCCATGTTAGATTTAGGTGCTTCCATTAATGTCATGCCATACTCTATTTATGCATCTATGAACTTAGGAGAGCTTAAAAATGATGCCGTTATAATTCAATTAGCCGATCGTTCTAATGCATATCCGAAAGGAGTTTTGGAAGATGTTTTGGTGCAGGTTAACCACTTGATATTTCCAGCAGATTTTTATGTCCTTGAGATGGAGGATTCCGCCCATTCTACACCATTGCCAATCTTACTTAGACGACCTTTCATGAAAACAGCCCGAACCAAAATCGATGTGTTCAAGGGGACGTTGACAATGGAATTTGATGGCGATATCATTGATTTTAATATTACTAAAGCTATAAGGTACCCTATTGATGATCACTGTTTCTCATTGATGCATTTGATTCTTTACAGGAATATCTTGAATCCCTAGATAGGGATGTCCTTGAAACCACCATTGTTCAAGGAATTGAACTCATCAAAAAAATAACCTAATCATGAAGAAATTGGCGAGATGGTGGCTGCCCTTGAGTCACTACCACAATGTGTTGGTGTCTCCAATCCCAATCCCATTCCCGCTTCTACTAACAAGTTACCTTTTGTGATTCAGTGCACCCACTGAGCTTAAATAGCATCAATCATTTGAAGTATGTCTTCTGGGAGATAAAGAGACTTTTCCTCATAGTCTCTCATCATCACTCACAGCAGTGGAGGGGGAAAAACTAGTTTGGGTGTTGCAAGAGTACAAAACAACTATTGGATGGACTTTAGCCGACATTGGGGGACTTAGTCCTACAACATGCATGCATCGTGATACTTAGAGGAGGGGCTAAACCAACTCGAGAGGCTCAACCCGACTCAACCCTCCAATGATGGACGCTAGAAAAAGGAGATCATTGCTTCTCAATTGTGGGGTCATTTACCCAATTCGATAGTCGTTGGTTTCACCTGTTCAAGTTGTACCAAAGAAATCGGAGTCACCGTGGTAAAAATGAAGAGAATGAACTTGTCCCCACTGTGATCCAAACAGGTTGAGAGTTTGCATTGATTATAGGAAGCTCAACGCCACCACAAGGAAAGATCACTTTTGCCGCTCAACGATCAAATGCTTGGAAAGGTTAGCTGGTCATTCTTTTTATTGCTTTCTTGATGGCTATTCGGGATATAATCATATTTTTATAGCCCCATATGACTAAGAAAAGACTATTTTTACTTGTCCATTTGGTACTTTTGCTTATCGACGAATGCCATTTGGTTTATGTAATGCACCAGCCACCTTCAAAGATGCATGGTAAGTATCTTTCCGATTTCGCTGAGAAGATTATTGAGGTTTTCATGGATGATTTTAGTGTCTTTGGTGACTCTTTTGATGGCTGTTTAACTAATCTCACGCTGATATTAAAACGCCATTGAAACTAACCTTGTTTTAAATTGGGAAAAATGTCACTTCATGCTAGTAAAACAAGGCATAGTTTTAGGACATATAGTTTCAGAAAAGGGAATTGAAGTTGATAAATCAAAAATAGGTCTTGAACGCCACTTACCCTTCCCACTCCTGTGAGAGAGGCTCGCTTTCCTTAGACATGCAGGATTCTATAGACGCTTTATCAAAGATTTCTCGAAGATTTCAACACCCTTGTGCCGACTTCTACAAAAGGATGTGCCATTTGTGTTTGATGACGAATGTGAGAAGGCGTTCAATCACCTCAAAGAATTGTTAACTTCAGCACCTATCATTGTTCCACCAGATTGGAGCCTTCCGTTCGAGCTTATGTGTGATGCTTCGGATTATACTTTAGGGGCTGTTTTGGGACAACGGAAGGACAAGAAGCCACACATCATCTACTACGCATCCCGAACCTTGAATGATGCTCAATTGAATTACTCCACCACTGAAAAGAACTTTGCAAGTTGTGTTTGCTTTAGATAAGTTTCGTGCTTTATTTACTTGGTACTAAAGTTATAATTTACTCTGACCATGCAGCTTTGAAGTACTTACTCACAAAGAAAGAAGCCAAACCAAGGCTTATTCGCTGGATGCTTCTTCTTCAGGAGTTTGACGTGGAAATTAGGGACAAAAGAGGATGTGAAAATGTAGTGGCTGACCACTTGAGCCGTTTGGTACATGAAGAAGACCTTCTACCTATTCCAGAGGCATTCCCAGATGAACAATTGCTGACCATTGAGGTAAGTGAGCCATGGTATGCTGATATTGTGAATTATATTGTGTGTAAACAAGTTCCAAGCACCACAACTAGGCACCAATGCTTTAAACTTAAAAAAATGGCACGGTTTTATGCTTGGGATGACCCTTATTTGTGGAAATATTGCCCTGATCAAATTATTCGTAGATGTGTGCATGATTCTGAGTTTAATTCAATCTTAACCTTCAGTCACACTTATGCATGTGGGCACAGCACTTAAGGTTTTAGAATGTGGATTTTATTGGCCTACTATCTTTAAGGATGCTAGAACTTTTTGTATGACTTGTGATCGTTGTCAAAGAATGGGCAATATAGGTGCAAAAGATCAAATGCCACAAACCCCTATCTTTTCTGTTGAGATTTTTGATGTTTGGGGTATTGATTTTATGGGCCCTTTTCCTTCTTCACATGGTTTTCATTATATCTTACTTGCTGTGGATTATGTTTCAAAATGGGTGGAAGTAAAAGCCACCTGCACCAATGATTCCAAAGTGGTTGCAGATTTTATTAAAACTAACATATTTGCAAGATTTGGAATGCCACGAGTACTTATAAGTGATGGGGGCTCTCACTTTTGTAATCGGACAATAGAGGCACTACTTAAGAAGTATAATGTCACGCATAAGGTTTCAACACCTTATCATCCGCCAAACAAGTGGACAAGTCGAAGTTTCCAACGGGAAATCAAGGATCTTGAAAGATAGTTGGACCAACTCAAAAGGATTGAGCTTATGCTTGAATGATGCATTGTGGGCATATCGACGCCTACAAAACACCAATTGAATGTCTCCTTTCGCTCATTTATGGGAAACCATGCCATCTTCCAGCTTGAGTTGGAGCATCGTACACATTGGGCAGTCAAGACTTTCAACATGAACATTGATGCCGCTGGACTTCATAGGAAATTGCAATTGAATGAGCTTGAGGAAATTCGGACTGAAGCTTATGAGAACGCTCATATTTACAAGGAGAAAACAAAGGCTGCCCATGACAAGATGATTCGTAGTAAAACGTTTTCTGTGGGGCAAAAGTGTTACTTTTCAACTCTCGCCTTCGTTTGTTTCCGGGTAAGTTGCGTTCTAAATGGATTGGTCCTTTTGTTGTTACTAATGTTTTTCCCTATGGTGCAGTCCAAATTCAAAGTTTTAAGACGGGACATGAATTCAAAGTGAATGGACACCGTTTGAAGCCATACTATGAGTCTTTTGAGGAGCATGTAGTGGAGGATGTACCCCTCCATGCCATTGGCCCTAGTGAAGCTTAAAGGAGGTACCGTCCGGCTGGAAGACGTTAAAGCAAGCGCTTCTTGGGAGGCAACCCATGTGTTCAAATAGAAAGACAACGGAATCTCCGAGCTCTACAACCAGATTTGCTCTCTTTTACTCTTCTCTTTATTATTTTTACTTTGCTATGATTGTCTTGTTTGCTAGTTGTCTCTCATTGCTTTCTTGTTTAAAGTTTTCTTTTGAAACATTGAGGACAATGTTTAGTTTAAGTGTGGGGGGGTAAACAGAGTGCTTTTCGTGATTTATTTTCAAAATTCACCACCTATCACTACTAATGTTGTTATTCACTGTTTTAAAAAGTGTTTTCGTGCTTTATTTAAAATTTAAAAAAAAAAACAAACAAAAGAGTCAAGAGTCGTTTTTGTTGTTTGTTTGTGTCTTAGGGTACCTTCCAACACAATGATGAGGATTTGGTTTTTAATTGCATGACTTTTAAAGAAAGTTACAAACATGGGTGGAAGTCTGATATGCTCTTTGGTTAATACTTAGTTATAGTTGTCAATTACGAATTCACATGTAATCATACAAAAAAAAAAAAAAATTCATCGCTTTTTGTAACATGTCGAAGGAAGGAACTCAAACTAACGCTACAACCCTAAGAGACTTGAGCCTGTTCTTTGTTTGGAGAGTTATTAATCTTGATATTCTTGTTTTCTAAAGTCGTTGCATGATCTCATTATTTCTTTGCTTGGTTGCTACTTAGAATGCTTTTTCATCTCTTTAGTTCCAAATACTAGAACTCATGCCTGCTCCATTCAAAGCATCAAATTGATTGCGTAACAAATAACAAGATGAAGTTGTTTAGTTACCATCAGAGCCAAAAAGCCTTATCCCTTGCATATGCATTGTAGGTTTAACCCTTTTGAAGCCTTATTTAGTTTATTTTCTTTGTTAGCTTGCATTATCCCTACCACGCCTAGTATAAGAATATTCATACCCTTGTTCTTAAAGAATAGTCAAGCATGACTTGTTGAGAATTCCTTTCGATTTACGATTTGCAGAAAAAAAAAAAAAAAAAAAAAAAAAACAAAAACAAAAAAAAAAAAAAAAGAAAAGAAAGAAGGGATATGTGAATCTGACCCTAAAGTTGTATAAATCTCCCCTTTGTGCTAAAAATTGGATGCTGCAATCACAAGTTGAATTCCAAGTGTTGATTTCATTGCTCTGGTTACTATTACTTTAAGAACCTTTGTTTATCCTTAACCTTTCTTTGTTAGCCAATACCTTAGCCCCAATACAACCCTTAGACTTCTATCTTGATTGTTATGTGTTTCAATATGTGGAGTTTGAAATTGGTATGAGCTTATGGAATCCCTGGTTCTCGCTTCTAAGTAGTAGCATTCTGTTCATGAGATCATATACATGTTCGTATTAATAATTCCAGAAAGTGCTTTCTTTGTTATAACATATGTGAGTGCTAGTCTACACATTTACATCAATCTTCTCACATATACTT
This sequence comes from Prunus mume, assembly GCF_029339155.1. Lineage (NCBI taxonomy): Eukaryota > Viridiplantae > Streptophyta > Magnoliopsida > Rosales > Rosaceae > Prunus > Prunus mume. Next base: position 45,454,315 of record NC_142699.1, read on the forward strand.
AGTCTAGGGAGTGTAGTCAGAAAATTGTGTGAAAATAGAGAGTATATCGGGTGAGGAATTGAGTGAATTCTCTAAAGGCATGTTACCACTTTCAAATGTTGTTTTAATTGATTAAATGTCAGCTAGTGAGTGTTTACTGTGATTAAGTATGAGCTCGAGGGTAAGGATGGCTCAAATCTGTGTGAGTAGTGATTTTTAACATGTCATGTTTCATTGGAAATCCCTGAGGCAATTGTTGGAAGGTTTAGGTTTTGTTTTGTTTTCTTTGTTTTGCTAGGACTAGCAGAAGCTAAGGTGGGGGAATTTGATAAGAGCATATTTATGCGACTTTGCTATCTTATTTCTTTGCATTTACTTAGTTAATTCCCATTTATTAGAGTGATTTAGCTTATTTTCGTACTATTGTAGGTCCAGATGGCAAGATTGGCAAGAAAGGGCATTTTGGAGCATTTTAGAGCAGTTTTGGACTTGGAATGGATAGCATAAGCATGGGCCAAGATGGATGGACGTTTTCAAGTTCGAATAGGCTAGGAATGTGCTAAAAAGATGGGGAAATTAATTCAAAATCAGCTTTGGGAAGTAAAAACCCTAACTGATTTTATTTTATTTTACCTTATCCTAATCCTATTCGACCTAAATTCCAACTGGAAAAGGGGGGGATTAATTTCATATTAGGAAACCTAAAAACCCTAATTTCGTGGGTTTCTATTGGGCCCTATAATGCCTAAAGAAATCTGCCAAACAAACCCTAATTTTGTGGGTTTCAGCTAGACCCTTTTCTTTTAGATCTACCACATATATAAAGGAGGGGTTGCTGCAGCAAGAAGGAGAAAGAGAGAAGAAGAACGTGAGCCGGAACTCTGCATCCATTGGGGTTTTCAGAGTTCTTCCCTTGATTAGTTTAAATGTTTATTCTAGATTGCTTTTCAATTATTATGAACATGTGTAACTGAATTTCTTCTTAGTTAGAGGTGAATTCAAAGCCATGGACATATGTTTTACATGAATTGATTACTTCCAGTTATAGTTTCATAAAGTATGAATGTGATTTACTTTTCTGTTTTATTGAGGACTTATTCTTGCATGTTTATTAAGGATGCATACTTAGTTTGTATGCAGGGATTTGATGCTAGAATATAAGGGAATTTCACCTAATCGTTATGAACTTATATTCACAAGAAGTAAAAGTCACTAGTCATGATTGCGTAAGTAAATTCTTAGCAGGAGTATCATGTTTTTCATAGTTACAATTGCCTTGTCAAGGCTTATGATTTTCATAGAACTTAATGATCTTTGATATGTATCTCTATCATGCCGCTCATATAGGAACTTGATAAGGATAATTTGATTACGCCACTGAATCCAATTCAATGAACTTAGGAAAATCTGAGAGTTAATTAGTGCATTCACAATTAATTTGGGGCTTTGTCATTCATAGTTTATAGAAAGAGTAACTGGAGATCGATTTGTGTGCATATGTTCCACGTGTGGAGAAGAATCCTCTAGCTATCCCTTAATCCATACTTCATTCACAACTTAGTTGTTTGTCTGTCACACGCTTTACTTTAGTCTAAATAGTCCAAATCCCCCCCAATCATTGTTCCCTTAACTTAGTTTCCAGTTTAATAAGTCTAATTTGTGTTGATTAGCATCCCTCCTAATCCCCGGAATAGAACGATCTCTACTTACTCGTACTACGCATTGCATAATTTATAGGGTTTAATTTGTGCGTAGTTATTTCATGCCAGATATCGGATTTGGTCCAAAACATGGGGAACATCATAATATGGTGGGAGGAGTCATTTGGGGGGTTTTGAGTGAAATCCAATAGCTAAAATTATGCAATACACCAACCACTCCATTTCAGAAGGAACTTCATACGAACCTGAATTGTCCGATTCATGGACCAATCGATATTGGATTGAGTCCTTAACTTGGGGAACATCGTAATATGGTGGGAGGAGTATTGGTGGGTTTTGAGTCAAATCTGATGGCGAAAACTAGGCAATACACCAACCACTCCATTTCATAATGAACTTCGTACGAACTTGAATTGTCCGATTTCATGGAGCAATCGATATCGGATTGAGTCCAAGACTTGGGGAACATCATAATACGGTGGGAGGCGTCATTTCGTGCATTTTGAGTCAAATCTGATGATAGAAGCATATTTATACGACTTTGCTATCTTATTTTTTCACATTTACTTAGTTAATTCCCATTTATTAGAGTGATTTAGCTTATTTACGTACTATTGTAGGTCCAGATGGTAAGATTGGCAAGAAATGGCATTTTGGAGCATTTTAGAGCAGTTTTGGACTTGGAATGGATAGCATATGCATGGCCCAAGATGGATGGACTTTGAAGTTCAATAGGCTAGGAATGTGCTAAAAAGATGGGGAAATTAATTCAAGAATCAGCTCTGGGAAGTAAAAACCCTAACTGATTTTATTTTATTTTACCTTATCCTAATCCTATTCGATCTAAATTCCAATTGGAAAATGGGGGATTAATTTCATATTAGGAAACCTAAAAACCCTAATTTCGTGGGTTTCTATTGGGCCCTATAATGCCTAAAGAAATCTGCCAAACAAATCCTAATTTCGTGGGTTTCACTGAGCCCTTTACCCTAGATCTACCACATATAAAGGCCACGCAGAAGAAGGAGAAAGAGAGAAGAAGAACGTGGAGCCGAACCTGCATCCATTGGGGTTTTCTGAGTTCTTCCTTGATTAGTTTAAATGTTTATTCTAGATTGCTTTTCAATTATTATGAACATGTGTAACTGAATTTCTTCTTAGTTAGAGGTGAATTGAAGCCATGGACATATGTTTTACATGAATTGATTACTCCAGCTTATAGTTTCATAAAGAATGAATGTGATTTATTTTTCTGTTTTATTGAGGACTTATTCTTGCATGTTTATTAAGGATGCATACTTAGTTTGTATGCAGGATTTGATGCTAGAATATAAGGGAATTTCACCTAATCGTTATGAACTTATATTCACAAGAAGTAAAAGTCACTAGTCATGATTGCTAAGTAAATTCTTAGCAGGAGTATCATGTTTTTCATAGTTACAATTGCCTTGTCAAGGCTTATGATTTTCATAGAACTTAATGATCTTGATATGTATCTCTACTGCGTTGTTCATATAGGAACTTGATAAGGATAATTTGATTGCGCTACAATCCAATTCAATGAACTTAGGAAATCTGAGAGTTAATTAGTACATTCACAATTAATTTGGGGCTTTGTCATTCATACTTTATAGAAAGAGTAATCGAGATCGATTTGTGTGCATATGTTCCATGTGTGAGAAGAATCCTCTAGCTATCCTTAATCCATATTTCATTCACAACTTAGTTGTTTGTCTGCGCGCTTTACTTTAGTCTAAATCGTCCAAATTCCCAATCATTGTTCCCTTAACTTAGTTTCCAGTTTAATAAGTCTAATTTGTGTTGATTAGCATCCCTCCTAATCCCTAATAGAACGATCCCTACTTACTCGTCACGCATTGCATAATTTATAGGGTAAAATTTGTGCGTTAGTTATTTCTCACACCATCTGATGTCTAAAACTAGGCGATACACCAACCACTACATTTCATAAGGAACTTCGTACGAAACTGAATTGTCCGATTTCATGGACCAATCGACATCAGATTGAATCCAAAACTGGGGGAACATTACAATATGGTGGAAGGAGTTATTTGGTGGGTTTCGAGTCAACTCCAATCTCTAGAACTATGAAATTCACCAACGACTCCATTTCTGAACGAACTTCATACGAACAAGAATTGTCCGATTTCATGGACCAATCGATATCGGATTGAGTCCAAAACTTGGGGAACATCATAATATGGTGGGATGAGTCGTTTGGTGGGTTTTAAGTCAAATCTGATGTCTAAAACATGGCGATACACCAACCACTAAATTTCATAAGGAACTTCGTACGAACCTGAATTGTCCGATTTTATGGAGCAATCGATATCGGATTCAGTCCAAAACTTGGGGAACATCATAATATGGTGGGAGGAGTCATTTGGTGGGTTTTGAGTGAAATCTAATAGCTAAAACTATGCAATACACCAATCACTCCATCTCATAAGGAACTTCGCACGAACCCGAATTGTCCGATTTCATGGACCAATCGATATTGGATTGAGTCCCTAACTTGGGGAGCACCGTAATATGGTGGGAGGAGTCATTTGGTAGGTTTTGAGTCAAATCTGATGGCTAAAACTAGGGAATACACCAACCACTCCATTTCATGAGGAACTTCGTACGAACCTGAATTCTCCCATTTTAATGGAGCAATCGATATCGGATTGAGTCCAAAACTTGGGGAACATCATAATATGGTGGGAGGACTCATTTGGTGGGTTTTGTGTGAAATCCAATCCCTAAAACTATGAAATTCACCAACGACTCCATTTCTAAACGAACTTCGTAAAATCAATGTCCGATTTCATGGACCAATCGACATCAGATTGAGTCCAAAACTGGGGGAACATTATAATATGGTGGGACGAGTCATTTGGTAGGTTTTGAGTGAACTCCAATTTCTAGAACTATGCAATACACCAACGACTCCATTTCTGAACGAACTTCGTACGAACAAGAATTGTCCGATTTCATGGACCAATCGATATCGGATTGAGTCCAAAACTTGGGGAACATCATAATATGGTGGGAGGAGTCGTTTGGTGGGTTTTGAGTCAAATCTGATGTCTAAAACATGGCGATACACCAACCACTCCATTTCATAAGGAACTTCGTACAAACCTGAATTGTCCGATTTTATGGAGCAATAGATATCGGATTGAGTCCAAAACTTGGGGAACATCATAATATGGTGGGAGGAGTCATTTGGTGGGTTTTGAGTGAAATCTAATAGCTAAAACTATGCAACACACCAATCACTCCATCTCATAATGAACTTCGTACGAACCTGAATTGTCCGATTTCATGGACCAATCGATATTGGATTGAGTCCCTAACCTGGGGAGCATCGTAATATGGTGGGAGGAGTCATTTGGTGGGTTTTGCCAAATCATGGCTAAAACTAGGCAATACACCAGCAATTCCATTTCATGAGGAACTTCGCACGAACAAGAATTGTCCGATTTCATAGACCAATTGATATCGGATTGAGTCCAAAACTTGGGGAACATCATAATATGGTGGGAGGAGTCGTTTGGTGGGTTTTGAGTCAAATCTGATGTCTAAAACATGGCGATACACCAACCAGTCCATTTCATAAGGAACTTCGTACGAACCTGAATTGTCCGATTTTATGGAGCAATAGATATCGGATTGAGTCCAAAACTTGGGGAACATCCTAATATGGTGGGAGGAGTCATTTGGTGGGTTTTGAGCGAAATCTAATAGCTAAAACTATGCAACACACCAATCACTCCATCTCATAAGGAACTTCGCACGAACCTGAATTGTCCGATTTCATGGACCAATCGATATTGGATTGAGTCCCTAACTTGGGGAGCATCGTAATATGGTGGGAGGAGTCATTTGGTGGGTTTTGACAAATCTGATGGCTAAAACTAGGCAATGCACCAGAATTCCATTTCATGAGGAACTTCGTGCGAACCTGAATTGTCCGATTTCATGGAGCAATCGATATCGGATTGAGTCCAAAAGTTGGGGAAAATCATAATATGGTAGGAGGAGTCATTTGTTGGGTTTTGAGTGAAATCCAATCTCTAGACCTATGAAATTCACCAACGACTCCATTTCTGAACGAACTTCGTACTATTTCATGGACCAATCGATATCGGATTTAGTCCAAAACTTGGGGAACATCATAATATGGTGGGAGGAGTCATTTGGTGGGTTTTGAGTGAAATCCAACAATGCTAAAACTATGCAATACACCAACCACTCCGTTTCAGAAGGAACTTCATACGAACCTGAATTGTCCGATTTCATGGACCAATCAATGTTGGATTGAGTCCTTAACTTGGGGAACATCATAATATGGTGGGAGGATTGATTTGGTGGGTTTTAAGTCAAATCTGATGGCCAAAACCAGGCAATACACCAACCACTTAATTTCATAAGGAACATCATACCAACCTGAATTCTCCTATTTCATGGAGCAATCGATATCAAATTGAGTCCAAAACTTGGGGAACATCATAATATGGTGGGAGGAATCATTTGGTGGGTTTTGAGTGAAATCCAATAGCTAAAACTATGCAATACACCAACCACTCTATTTCAGAAGGAAGTTCATACGAACTCAATTGTCCGTTTTCATGGATCAATCGACATTGGATTGAGTCCTTAACTTGGGGAACATCGTAATATAGTGGGAGGAGTCGTTTGGATTGAGTCAAATCTGATGGCGAAAACAAGGCAATACACCAACCACTCTATTTCATAAGGAACTTCGTACGAACCTGAATTGTCTGATTTCATGTAGGAATCGATATCGGATTGAGTCCAAAACTTGGGGAACATCCTAATATGGTCGGAGGAGTCGTTTGGTGGGTTTTGAGGGAAATCCAATCTCTAGAACTATGAAATTCACTTAACGACTCCATTTCAACGACTGCATTTAACTCGAATTGTCCGATTTCGAGGACCAATCGATATCACATTCAGTCCAAAACTGGGGGAACATTATAATATGGTAGGAGGAGTCATTTGGTGGGTTTCAAGTGAGCTCCAATCTCTAGAACTATGAAATTCACCAACGACTCCATTTCAATGAACTTCGCATTTAACAGGAATTGTCCGATTTCATGGACCAATCGATGTAGAATTGAGTCCTTAACTTGGGAAACAACGTAATATGGTGGGAGGAGTCATTTGGTGGGTTTTGAGTGAAATCCAATCTCAAGTACTACGAAACACACCAACGAATCCATTTCTGAACGGACTTCGTAAGAACTTGAATTGTCCGATTTCAAGGACCAATCGATATCAGATAGAGTCCGAAACTGGGGAAACATATTAATATGGTGGGAGGAGTCATTTGGAGGGTTTCGAGTGGACTTCAATCTCTAGAACTATGCAATACACCAACGACTCCATTTTAGAACGAACTTCGTACGAATAGGAATTGTCCGATTCCGTGGACTAATCGATATCGGATTAAGTCCAAAACTTGGGGAACATCATAATATGGTGGGAGGAGTCATTTGGTGGGTTTTGAGTGAAATCCAATCTCTAGAACTATGAAATTCACCAACGACTCCATTTCTAAATGAACTTCGTACTATTTCATGGACCAATTGAGATCGGATTAAGTCAAAAACTTGGGGAACATCATAATATGGGGGGAGTAGTCATTTGGTGGGTTTTGAGTGAAATCCAATAGCTAAAACTATGCAATACAACAACTATTCCATTTCGTATGAACTTCATACGAACCTCAATTGTCCAATTTCGTGGACCAATCGATATTGTTGAGTCCAAAACTTGGGGAACATCATAATATTGTGGGAGGAGTCATTTGGTGGGTTTTGGGTGAAATCCAATAGCTAAAACTATGCAATACACCAGCCACTCCATTTCAAAAGGAACTTCATACGAACCGGAATTGTCTAATTTCATGGACCAATCGATGTTGGATTGAGTCCTTAACTTGGGGAACATCGGTATACGGTGGTAGGAGTCATTTGGTGGGTTTCGAGTCAGATTTGATTACAAACTAGGCAACACAAAAACCACTCTATTTCATAAGGAACTTCGTCCGAACCTGAATTGTCCGATTTCATGGAGTAATCGATATCGGATTAAGTCCAAAATTTGGGGAAAATCATAATTTGGTGGGAGGAGTCATTTGGTGGGTTTTGAGTGAAATCCAATCTCTAGAACTATGAAATGCACCAAGGCCTCCATTTCTGAACGAATTTTGTACGAACTTGAATCGTCCGATTTGAAGGACCAATCGATATCAGATTCAATCCAAAACTGGGGGAACATTATAATGTGGTGGGAGGATTCATTTGGAGGGTTTCGAGTGGACTCCAATCTCTAGAACTATGCAATACACCAACCACTCCATTTCTGAACAAACTTCGAACGAACAGGAATTGTTCAATATCATGGACCAATCGATATCGGATTAAGTCCAAAACTTGGGGAACATCATAATATGGTGGGAGGAGTCAATTGGCGGGTTTTGAGTGAAATCCAATCTCTAGAACTTTGAAATTCAACAATGACTCCATTTCTGAGCGAACTTCGTACGATTTCATGGATCAATCGATATCGGATTCAGTCCAAAACTTGGGTAACATCGTAATATGGTGGGGTCATTTGGGGGGTTTTCAGTGAAATCCAATAGCTAAAACTATGCAATACACCAACCACTCCATTTCATAAGGAACTTCGTACGAGCCAGAATTGTCCGATTTTATGGACCAATCGATATTGGATTGAGTCCTTAGCATGGGGAACATCGTAATATGGTGGGAGGAGTCATTTGGTAGGTTTTGCGTCAAATTTGATGGCTAAAACTAGGCAATATACAAACCACTCCATTTCATAAGGAACTTCGTACGAACCTAAATTGTCCGATTTCAAGGAGCAATCGATACCGGTTTGAGTCCAAAACTTAGGGAACATCATAACATGGTGGGGGGAGTCATTTGGTGGGTTTTGAGTGAAATCCGATAGCTAAAACTATGCAATCCACCAACCACTCTATTTCAGAAGGAACTTCATACGAACCTGAATTGTTCGATTTCATGGACCAATCGATATTGGATTGAGTCCTTAACTTCGGGAACATCGTAATATGGTGGGAGGAGTCATTTGGTGGGTTTTGCGTCAAATCTGATGGCTAAAACTAGGCAATATACCAACCACTCCATTTCATAAGGAACTTCATACGAACCTAAATTGTCCGATTTCATGGAGCAATCGATATCGGTTTGAGTCCAAAACTTAGGGAACATCATAATATGGTGGGAGGAGTCATTTGGTGGGTGTTGAGTGAAATCCAATCTCTAGAACGATGAAATACACGAAGGACTCCATTTCTGAACCAACTTAGTACGAACTTGATTTGTCCGATGTTAAAGACCAATCGATATCAGATTGAGTCCAAAACTGGGGGAACAATATAATATGGTGGGAGGAGTCATTTGGTGGGTTTCGAGTGAACTCCAATCTCTAGAACTATCCAATACACGAATGACTCCATTTCTGAACGAATTTCATCCGAACAGGAATTGTCGGATTTCGTGGACCAATCAATATCGAATTGAGTCCAAAACTTGGCGAAGATCATAATATGGTTAGAGGAGTCATTTGGTGGGTTTTGAGTGAAATCCAATAGCTAAAACTATGCAATACACCAACCACTCCATTTCATAAGAAACTTCATACGAACCTGAATTGTCTGATTTCATGGACCAATAGATATTGGATTAAGTCCTTAACTTGGGGAACCACGAATTATGGTGGGAGGAGTCATTTGGTGGGTTTTGAGTCAAATCTGATGTCTAAAACTAGGCAATGCACCAACGACTCCATTTCGGAAGGAACTTCGTACAAACCTGAATTGTCCGATTTCAGTGGACCAATCGATATCGATTGCATCCAAAATCTGGGGAACATTATAATATGGTGGAGGAGTCATTTGGTGGTTTTGAGTGAATTCCAATCTAGAACTATGCAATACCCCAACGACTCCATTTCTGAACGAACTTCGTATGAACAAGAATTGTCCGATTTCATAGACCAATCGATATCGGATTGAGTCCAAAACTTGGGGAACATCATAATATGGTGGGAGGAGTCATTTGGAGGGTTTTGAGTGAAATCCAATCTCTAGAACGATGAAATACACGAAGGACACCATTTCAACCAACTTCGTCCGAACAAGAATTGTCCGATTTCGTGGACCAATCGTTATCGAATTGAGTCCAAAACTTGGCGAACATCATAATATGGTTAGAGGAGTCATTTGATGGGTTTTGAGTGAAATCCAATATCTAAAACTATGCAATACACCAACCACTCCAATTCAGAAGAAACTTCATACGAACCTGAATTGTCCGATTTCATGGACCAATTGATATTTGATTGAGTCCAAAACTTGGGGAACATCATAATATGGTGGGAGGAGTCATTTGGGGGGTTTTGAGTCAAATCTGAACGCTAAAACTAGGCAATACACCAAGCAGTCCATTGTATAAGGAACTTCAGTACGAACCTGAATTGTCCGATTTCATGGGGCAATCAATATCGGATTGAATCCAAAACTTGGGGAACATCATAATATGGTGGGAGGAGTCATTTGGTGTGTTTTGAGTCAAATCCAATCTCTAGAACTATGATATACGCCAACGACTACATTTCTGATCGAACTTCGTACGAACTTGAATTGTCTGATTTCAAGGACCAATCGATATCAAATTGAGTCCAAAATTGGGGGAACGTTATAATATGGTGGGAGGAGTCATTTGTTATGTTTCGAGTGAACTCGAAACTGTAGAACTATGCAATACACCAACCACTCCATTTCCGAAGGAACTTCATACGAACCTGAATTGTCCGATTTCTGGACCAATCGATATCAGATTGACTCCATCACTTGGGGAACATCGTAATATGGTGAGAGGAGTGATTTAGTGGGTTTTGAGTCAAATCTGATGGCAAAAACTAGGCAATACACCAACCACTCCATTTCATAAGGAACTTCGTACGAACCTGAGTTGTCCGATTTCATGGAAAAATCAATATCGGATTGAGTCCAAAACTTGGGAAACATCATAATATGGTGGGAGGAGTCATTTGGTGTGTTTTGAGTACAATCCAATCTCTAGAACTATGATCGAACTTCGTACAAACTTGAATATGGTGGGAGGAGTCATTTGGTGGGTTTCGAGCGAACTCCAATCTCTAGAACTATGAAATACACCAACGACTCCATTTTTGAAAGAACTTCGTACGAACAGGAATTGTCCGATTTCATGGACCAATCGATATCGGATTTAGTCCAAAACTTGGGGAACATCATAATATGGTGGGAGGAGTCTTTTGGTGGGTTTTGAGTGAACTCCAATGGCTAAAACTATGCAATACACCAACCACTCCATTTCATAAGGAACTTCGTACGAACCTGAAATGTCCGATTGCATGGAGCAATCGATATCGGATGGAGTCCAAAACTGGGGGAACATTATAATATGGTGGGAGGAGTCATTTGGAGGGTTTTGAGCGAACTCCAATTTCTTGAACTATGCAATACACCAACGACTCCATTTCTGAACGAACTTCGTATGAATAAGAATTGTCCGATTTCATGAACCAATCGATATCGGATTGAGTCCAAAACTTGGGGAACATCATAATATGGTGGGAGGAGTCATTTCGTGGGTTTTGATTGAAATCCAATAGCTAAAACTATGAAATACTCCAACCACGCCATTTGAGAAGGAACTTCGTACGCACCTGAATTGTCCAATTTTATGGACCAATGGATATTGGATTGAGTCCAAAACTTGGGAAACATCATAATATGATGGGAGGAGTCATTTGGTGGGTTTTGAGTGAAATCCAATAGTTAAAACTGTGCAATACACGAACCACTCCGTTTCAGAAGGAACTTCACACGAACCTGAATTGTCCGATTTCAAGGGCCAATCGATATTGGATTGAGTCCTTAACGTGGGGAACATCGTAATATGGTGGGAGGAGTCATTTGGTGGGTTTGGAGTCAAATCTTATGGCTAAAACTAGGAAATACAACAACCACTCCAATTCATAAGGAACTTCGTACGAACCAGAATTGTCCGATTTGATGGAGCAATCGATATCAGATTGAGTCCAAAACTTGGGGAACATCATAATATGGTGGGAGGAGTGATTTGATGGGTTTTTAGTGAAATCCAATCTCTAGAACTGCAAAACACACCAACGACTCCATTTCTGAACGAACTTCGTACGAACTTGAATTGTCCGATTTCAAGGACTAATCGATATCGGATTCAGTCCAAAACTTGGGGAACATCATAATATGGTGGGAGGAGTGATTTGATGGGTTTTGAGTGAAATCCAATCTTTAGCACTGCGAAACACAAAAACGACTCCATTTCTGAACGAACTTTGTACGAACTTGAATTGTCCGATTTCAAGGACCAATCGATATTAGATTGGGTCCAAAACTGGGGAAACATTATGATATGGTGGAGGAGGCATTTGGAGGGTTTCGAGTGGACTCCAATCTCTAGAACTATGCAATACAAAGAACGACTTGAACGAACTTAGTATTTAACAAGAATTGTCCGATTTCATGGACCAATCGATATCGGATTGAGTCCAAAACCTGGAGAACATCATAATATGGTGGGAGGAGTCATTTGGTGGGTTTTGAGTGAAATCCAATATCTAGAACTATGAAATACACCAAGGACTCCATTTCTGAAAGAACTTCGTATGAACTTGAATTGTCTGATTTCAAGGACCAATCAATATCAGATTGAGTCCAAAACTGGGGGAACATTATAATATGGTGTGAGGAGTCATTTGGTGGGTTTCGAGTGAATTCCAATCTCAAGAACTATGCAATACACCAATGACTCCATTTTTGAACGAACTTCGTACAAACAGGAATTGTCCGATTTCATGGACCAATTGATATCGGATTGAGTCCAAAACTTGGGGAACATTTGGTGGGTTTTGAGTGAAATCCAGTAGCTAAAACTATGCAATACACCAACCACTCCATTTTAGAATGAACTTCATATGAACCTGAATTGTCGGATTTCATGGACCAATCGATATTAGATTCAGTCCTTCACTTGGGGAACATCGAATGTGGTGGGGAGTTATTTGCGCGCTTTGAGTCAAACTGAAAAGCAAAACTAGGCAATACACCATCCACTCCATTTCAGAAGGAACTTCTTATGAACCTGAATTATCCGATTTCAAGAAGCAATCGATATCGGATTGAGTCCGAAACTTGGGGAACATCATGATACGGTGGGAGGGGTCATTTTGGTGGGTTTTGAGGAAATCCAATTCTAGAACTACGAAACACACCAACGACTTATTGTTTAACGAACGATTTAACTTGAATTGTCCGATTTCAAGGATTAATCGATATCAGATTGAGTTCAAAATCTGGGGGAACATTATAATATGGTGGGATGAGTCATTTGAGGGTTTCGAGTGACTACAATCTCTAGAACTATAATACACCAACGACTCTTTAAATGAACGCCGTACGAACAGAACTGTCTGATTCCATGGACCAATCGATATCGGATTGAGTCCAAAACTTGGGGAACATTATAATATGGTGGGAGGAGTAATTTGGAGGGTTTTAAGCGAACTCCAATTTCTTGAACTATGCAATACACCAACGACTCCATTTCGAACGAACTTCGCATAACAAGAATTGTCCGATGTCATGAACCAATCGATATCGGATTGAGTCCAAAACTTAGGGAACGTCATAATACGGTGGGAGGAGTCATTTGGTGGGTTTTGAGTGAAATCCAATAGCTAAAACTATGCAATACTCCGACCACGCCATTTCAGAAGGAACTTCGTACGAACCTGAATTGTCCAATTTTATGGACCAATGGATATTGGATTGAGTCCAAAACTTGGGAAACATCATAATATGATGGGAGGAGTCATTTGGTGGGTTTTGAGTGAAATCCAATAGTTAAAACTGTGCAATACACCAACACTTTTTCAAGGAACTTCACACGAACCAATTGTCCGATTTCATGGGCCAATCGATATTGGATTGAGTCCTTAACTTGGGGAACATCGTAATATGGTGGGAGGAGTCATTTGGTGGGTTTGGAGTCAAATCTGATGGCTAAAACTAGGTAATACAACAACCACTCCATTTCATAAGGAACTTCGTACGAACCAGAATTGTCCGATTTGATGGAGCAATCGATATCAGATTGAGTCCAAAACTTGGGGAACATCATAATATGGTGGGAGGAGTGATTTGATGGGTTTTGAGTGAAATCCAATCTCTAGAACTGCAAAACACACCAACGACTCCATTTCAACGAACTTCGTTTAACTTGAATTGTCCGATTTCAAGGACTAATCGATATCGATTGAGTCAAACTTGGGGAACATCATAATATGGTGGGAGGTGTGATTTGATGGTTTTGAGTGAAATCCAATCTTTAGCATCATGAAACACAAAACGACTCCATTTCGAACGAACTGCACGAACTTGAATTGTCCGATTTCAAGGACCAATCGATATTAGATTGAGTCCAAAACTGGGGAAACATTATGATATGGTGGAGGAGGCATTTGGAGGGTTTTGAGTGGACTCCAACTCTAGAACTATGCAATACAAGAACGACTCCACTAACGAACTTAGTACGAACAAGAATTGTCCGATTTCATGGACCAATCGATATCGGATTGAGTCCAAAACCTGGAGAACATCATAATATGGTGGGAGGAGTCATTTGGGGGTTTTGAGTGAAATCCAATATCTAGAACTATGAAATACACCAAGGACTCCATTTCTGAAAGAACTTCGTATGAACTTGAATTGTCTGATTTCAAGGACCAATCAATATCAGATTGAGTCCAAAACTGGGGGAACATTATAATATGGTGTGAGGAGTCATTTGGTGGGTTTCGAGTGAATTCCAATCTCAAGAACTATGCAATACACCAACGACTCCATTTTCGAATGAACTTCGTACGAACAGGAATTGTCCGATTTCATGGACCAATCGATATCGGATTGAGTCCAAAACTTGGGGAACATTTGGTGGGTTTTGAGTGAAATCCAATAGCTAAAACTATGCAATACACCAACCACTCCATTTTAGAAGAAGCTTCATATGAACCTGAATTGTCCGATTTCATGGACCAATCGATATCGGATTGAGTCCAAAACTTGGGGAACACCATAATATGGTGGGAGGAATCATTTGGTGGGTTTGAGTGAAATCCAGTCTCTAAAACTATGAAATACACCAAGGACTGCATTCTCTGAATGAACTCAGACGAATCAATTGTCCGATTTCACTGGACCAATCGATATCGATTGAGTCATTTACGGCGGGTTTCGAGGACTCCAATCTCTAGAACTATGCAATACACAACGACTCCACTTCAACGAACTTAGTACGAACAAGAATTGTCCGATTTCATGGACCAATCGATATCGGATTGAGTCCAAAACTTGGGGAACATCATAATATGGCGGGAGGAGTCATTTGGTGGGTTTCGAGTGAACTCCAATCTCCAGAACTATGAATTTCACCAAGGACTCCATTTCTGAACGAACTTCATACGAACATGAATTGTCCGATTTCATGGAACAATCGATATCGGATGGAGCCCAAAACTAGGGGAACATTATAATGTGGTGGGAGGAGTCATTTGGTGGGTTTCGAGTGAACTCCAATCTCTAGAACTTTGAAATTCACCAACGACTCCATTTCTGAACGAACGTCGTACGAACACGAATTGTCCTATATCATGGAACAATCGATATCGGATTGAGTCCAAAACTTGGGGAACATCATAATATGGTGGGAGGAATCATTTGGTGCGTTTGAGTGAAATCCATTCTCTAAAACTACGAAATACACCAGTGACTCTATTTCAACGAACTCGTATGAACCTCAATTGTCCGATTTCACGACCAATCGAGCATCGATTGAGTCCAAAACTAGGGGAACATTATAATGTGGTGGGAGGAGTCATTTGGTGGGTTTCGAGTGAACTCCAATCTCTAGAACTTTGAAATTCACCAACGACTCCATTTCTGAACGAACGTCGTACGAACACGAATTGTCCTATATCATGGAACAATCGATATCGGATTGAGTCCAAAACTTGGGGAACATCATAATATGGTGGGAGGAATCATTTGGTGCGTTTGAGTGAAATCCATTCTCTAAAACTATGAAATACACCAAGGACTCTATTTCTGAACGAACTTCGCATAAACTTGAATTGCCCGAGTTTAAGGGCCAATCGATATCAGATTGAGTCCAAAACCGGGGGAACATTATAATATGGTGGGAGGAGTCATTTGGTGGGTTTCGAGTGAATTCCAATCTCAAGAACTATGCAATACACCAACGACTCCATTTTTGAATGAACTTCGTACGAACAGGAATTGTCCGATTTCATGGACCAATCGATATCGGATTGAGTCCAAAACTTGGGGAACATTTGGTGGGTTTTGAGTGAAATCCAATAGCTAAAACTATGCAATACACCAACCACTCCATTTTAGAAGAAGCTTCATATGAACAAGAATTGTCCGATTTCATGGACCAATCGATATCGGATTGAGTCCAAAACTTGGGGAACATCCATAATATGGTGGGAGGAGTCATTTGGTGGGTTTCGAGTGAACTCCAATCTCCAGAACTATGAATTTCACCAAGGACTCCATTTCTGAACGAACTTCATACGAACATGAATTGTCCGATTTCATGGAACAATCGATATCGGATGGAGCCCAAAACTAGGGGAACATTATAATGTGGTGGGAGGAGTCATTTGGTGGGTTTCGAGTGAACTCCAATCTCTAGAACTTTGAAATTCACCAACGACTCCATTTCTGAACGAACGTTGTACGAACACGAATTGTCCTATATCATATAACAATCGATATCGAATTGAGTCCAAAACTTGGGGAACATCATAATATGGTGGGAGGAATCATTTGGTGCGTTTGAGTGAAATCCATTCTCTAAAACTATGAAATACACCAGTGACTCCATTTCAACGAACTCAGATGAACTCAATTGTCCGATTTCACGACCAATCGATATCAGATTGAGTCCAAAACTAGGGAACATTATAATGTGGTGGGAGGAGTCATTTGGTGGGTTTCGAGTGAACTCCAATCTCTAGAACTTTGAAATTCACCAACGACTCCATTTCTGAACGAACGTCGTGAACACGAATTGTCCTATATTCATGGAACAATCGATATCGGATTGAGTCCAAAACTTGGGGAACATCATAATATGGTGGGAGGAATCATTTGGTGCGTTTGAGTGAAATCCATTCTCTAAAACTATGAAATACACCAAGGACTCTATTTCAACGAACTTCGACGAACTTGAATTGCCCGAGTTTAAGGGCCAATCGATATCGATTGAGTCCAAAACCGGGGGAACATTATAATATGGTGGGAGGAGTCATTTGGTGGGTTTAGTGAATTCCAATCTCAAGAACTATGCAATACACCAACGACTCCATTTTTGAATGAACTTCGTTTACGAACAGGAATTGTCCGATTTCATGGACCAATCGATATCGGATTGAGTCCAAAACTTGGGGAACATTTGGTGGGTTTTGAGTGAAATCCAATAGCTAAAACTATGCAATACACCAACCACTCCATTTTAGAAGAAGCTTCATATGAACCTGAATTGTCCGATTTCATGGACCAATCGATATCGGATTGAGTCCAAAACTTGGGGAACACCATAATATGGTGGGAGGAATCATTTGGTGGGTTTGAGTGAAATCCAGTCTCTAAAACTATGAAATACACCAAGGACTCCATTCCTGAATGAACTTCAGACGAATCAAT
This sequence comes from Prunus mume, assembly GCF_029339155.1. Taxonomy (NCBI): domain Eukaryota; kingdom Viridiplantae; phylum Streptophyta; class Magnoliopsida; order Rosales; family Rosaceae; genus Prunus; species Prunus mume. Next base: position 45,471,853 of record NC_142699.1, read on the forward strand.
TGTCCGATTTCACTACCAATCGATATCGATTGAGTCTAAAACTAGGGTAACATTATAATATGGGGGGAGGAGTCATTTGGTGGGTTTCGAGTGAACTCCAATCTCTAGAACTATGAAATTCACCAACGACTCCATTTGTGAACGAACGTCGTACGAACAGAATTGTCCGATTTCATGGACCAATCGATATCGGATTGAGTCCAAAACTTGGGGAACATCATTATATGGTGGGAGCAATCATTTGGTGGGTTTGAGGGAAACTCAATCTCTAGAACTACGAAATACACCTGTGGACTCCATTAACGAACTCAGATGAACTCGAATTGTCCGATTTCACTGACCAATCGATATCGATTGAGTCCAAAACTAGGGAACATTATAATGTGGTGGGAGGAGTCATTTGGTGGGTTTCGAGTGAACTCCAATCCTAGAACTTTGAAATTCACCAACGACTCCATTTCAACGAACGTCGACGAACACGAATTGTCCTATATCATGGAACAATCGATATCGGATTGAGTCCAAAACTTGGGGAACATCATAATATGGTGGAGGAATCATTTGCTGCGCTTTGAGTGAAATCCATTCTCAAAACTATGAAATACACCAAGGACTCTATTTCGAACGAACTTCGCATTTAATCTTGAATTGCCCGAGTTTAAGGGCCAATCGATATCGATTGAGTCCAAAACCGGGAACATTATAATATGGTGGGAGGAGTCATTTGTGGGTTTGAGTGAACTCCAATCTCTAGAACTATGCAATACACCAACGACTCCATTTCTGAACGAACTTCGTTTACGAACAGAATTGTCCGATTTCATGGACCAATCGATATCGGATTGAGTCCAAAACTTGGGGAACGTCATAATATGGTGGGAGGAGTCATTTGGTGGTTGAGTGAAATCCAAAAGCTAAAACTATGCAATACACCAACCACTCCATTTCAGAAGGAACTTCATACGAACCTGAATTGTCCGATTTCATGGAGCAATCGATATCGGAATGAGTCCAAAACTTCGGGAACATCATAATATGGTGGGAGGATTCATTTGGTGGGTGTTGAGTGAAATCCAATCTCTAGAATCTGCAAACACACCAACGACTCCATTTCTGAATGAACTTCGTACGAACTTGAATTTTCCGATTTCAAGGACCAATCGATATCGGATTTAGTCCAAAACTTGGGGAACATCATAATATGGTGGGAGGAGTCATTTGGTGGGTTTTGAGCGAAATCCAACAGCTAAAACCAAGCAATACCCCAACCATTCCATTTCATAAGGAACTTCTTATGAAACTGAATTGTTCGATTTGATGGAGCAATCGATATCGGATTGAGTCCAAAACTTGGGGAACATCATAATATGGTGGGAACAATCATTTGGTGGGTTTGAGTGAAATCCAATATCTAGAACTATGAAATACACCAAGGCCTCCATTTCGAACAAACTTCGTACGAAGTTCAATTGTCCGTGTTTAAGGACCAATCGATATCAGATAGAGTCCAAAACTTGGGGAACATCGTAATATGGTGGGAGTAGTCATTTGGTGGTTTTGGGTGAAATCCAATCTCTAGAACTATGCAATACACCAACGACTCCATTTCTGAACGAACTTCGCGAACAGGAATTGTCAATTCATGGACCAATCGATATCGGATTGAGTCCAAAACTTGGGGAACGTCATAATATGGTGGGAGGAGTCATTTGGTGGGTTTTTAGTGAAATCCAATAGCCAAAACTATGCAATACACCAACCACTCCATTTCATAAGGGACTTCGTACGAACATGAATTGTCCGATTTCATGGAGCAATCGATATCGGATTGAGTCCAAAAATTCGGGAACATCATACTATGGTGGGAGGATTCATTTGGTGGGTGTTGAGTGAAATCCAATCTCTAGAATCATGAAACACACCAACGACTCCATTTCGAATGAACTTCGTACGAACTTGAATTTTCTGATTTCAAGGACCAATCGATATCGGATTTAGTCCAAAACTTGGGGAACATCATAATATGGTGGGAGGAGTCATTTGGTGGGTTTTGAGCGAAATCCAATAGCTAAAACCAAGCAATACACCAACCACTCCATTTCAGTAAGGAACTTCGATTTAAATCGAATTGTCCAATTTCATGGACCAATCAATATTGAATTGAGCCCAACACTTGGGGAAAATCATAATATGGTGCGAGTAGTCATTTGGTGGGTTTTGAGTCAAATCTGATGTCTAGAACTATGAAATTCACCAACGACTCCATTTCTTAATGAACTTCGTACAAACTTGAATTGTCCGATTTCATGGACCAATCGATATCAGATTGAGTCCAAAACTGGGGGAACATTATAATATGGTGGGAGGAGTCATTTGGTGGGTTTCTAGGGAACTCCAATCTCTAGAACTACGCAATACACCATCGACTCCATTTCTGAACGAACTTCATACGAACCTGAATTGTCCGATTTCATGGACCAATTGATATCGGATTGAGTCCAAAACTGGGGAATAATATAATATGGCGGAGGAGTCATTTGGTGGGTTTGAGTGAACTCCAATCTCCAGAACTATGAATTCACCAAGGACTCCATTTCGAACGAACTTCATACGAACATGAATTGTCCGATTTCATGGAACAATCGATATCGGATGAGCCCAAAACTTGGGGAACATCACAATATGGTGGGAGGAGTCATTTGGTGGATTTTGAGTGAAATCCAATAGCTAAAACTATGCAATACACCAACCACTCCATTTCATAAGAAACTTCGTACGAACCTGAATTGTCCGATTTCATGGAGGAATCGATATCGGATTGAGTCCAAAACTTGGGGAACATCATAATGTGGTGGGAGGAATCATTTGGTGGGTTTTGAGCGAAATCCAATCTCTAGAACTATGAAATTCACCAACGACTCCATTTCATAAGGAACTTCGTACGAACCTGAATTGTCCGATTTCGTGGAGCAATCTATATCGGATTGAGTCCAAAACTTGGGGATGTCATAATGTGGTGGAGGAGTCATTTGTGGGTTTGAGTGAACTCCAATCTCTAGAACTATGAATTTCACCAACGACTCCATTTCTGAACGAACTTCGTATGAACATGAATTGTCCGATTTCATGGAACAATCGATATCGGATTGAACCAAAACTTGGGGAACATCATAATATGGTAGGAGGAGTCATTTGGTGGGTTTTGAGTGAAATCCAATAGCTAAAACTATGCAGTACACCAACCACTCCATTTCATAAAGAACTTTGTAAGAACCTGAATTGTCCGATTTCATGGAGGAATCGATATCGGCTTGAGTCCAAAACACACCAACAACTCCATTTCAATGAACTTTGTTCGAACTTGAATTGTCCGATTTCAAGGATCAATTGATGTCAGATTTAGTCCAAAACTTGGGGAACATCATCATATGGTGGGAGGAGTCATTTGGTGGGTTTTGAGCGAAATCCAATTGCTAAAACCAAGCAATACACCAACCACTCCATTTTAGAAGGAACTTCGTACGAAGTTGAATTGTCCAATTTCATGGACCAATCAATATTGAATTGAGCCCAACACTTGGGGAAAATCATAATATGGAGCAGTATTTGGTGGGTTTTAGTCAAATCTGATGTCTAGAACTATGAAATTCACCAACGACTCCATTTCTGAACGAACTTCACAAACCTGAATTGTCCGATTTCATGGACCAATCGATATCGGATTGAGTCCAAAACTGGGGAACATTATAATATGGTGGGAGGAGTCATTTGGTGGGTTTCGAGTGAACTCCAATCTCTAGAACTATGAATTTCACCAACGACTCCATTTCTGAACGAACTTCGTATGAACATGAATTGTCCGATTTCATGGAACAATCGATATCGGATTGAACCCAAAACTTGGGGAACATCATAATATGGTAGGAGGAGTCATTTGGTGGGTTTTGAGTGAAATCCAATAGCTAAAACTATGCAGTACACCAACCACTCCATTTCATAAAGAACTTTGTAAGAACCTGAATTGTCCGATTTCATGGAGGAATCGATATCGATTGAGTCCAAAACTTGGGGAACATCAAAATATGGTGGGAGGAATCATTTGGTGGGTTTTAAGTGAAATCCAATCTCTAGAACTATGAAATTCACCAACGACTCCATTTCAACGAACTTTTAACCGAATTGTCCGATTCATGGACCAATCGATATCGGATTGATTCAAAACTTGGGGAACGCCGTAATATGGTGGGAGGAATCATTTGGTGGTTTTGAGCCAACCGATGGCTAAAACTAGGCAATACACCAACCACTCCATTTCCAAGGAACTTCGTGACGAATCGAATTGTCCAATTACATGGACCAATCGTTATAATATGGTGGGAGGAATATTTGTGGGTTTTGAGTCAAATTGATGGCAAAACTAGGCAATACCCCAACCACCCATTTAAGAAGGAATATGATACGGACTGAATTGTCCAATCTCCTGGACCAATCGGTATTGAGTTGAGTCCAAAACTTGGGGAACATCATAATATGGTGGGAGGAGTCATTTGGTGGGTTTTGAGTCAAATCCATCTGCTAAAACCATATACAATACACCAACCATCCATTTCGTAAGGAACTTCGCATTTAACCTGAATTGTAATTTCATGGACCAATCGATATTGAATTGAGTCCAAAACTTGGGGAACATCCTAATATAGTGGGATGAGTCATTTGGTGGGTTTAGAGTCAAATCTGGTGTCCAAACTAGGCAATACACCAACCACTCCATTTCGCAAGGAACTTCATATGAACCTGAATTGTCCGATTTCATGGAGCAATCGACATCGGATTGAGTCCAAAACTTGGGGAACAACACAATATGGTGGGAGGAGTCATTTTGGGGGTTTTGAGTCAAATCCAATCTCTAGAACTATGAAATACACCAACAACTCCATTTCGAACGAAGTTCCTACGAACCGGAAATGTCCGATTTCAAGGACCAATCGATATCAGATTGAGTCCAAAACTTGGGGAACATTATAATATGGGGGGAGGAGTCATTTGGTGGGTTTTGAGTGAATTCCATTCTCTAGAACTATGCAATACACCAACCACTCCATTTCGAACGAACTTCGTACGAACATGAATTGTCCGATTTCATGGAACAATCGATATCGGATTGAGTCCAAACTTGGGGAACGTCATTTGTGAATATGGTGGCAGGAGTCATTTGGTGGGTTTTGAGTGAAATCCAATGGCTGAACCTATGCAATACACCAACCACTCCATTTCATAAGGAATTTCATACGAACCTGAATTGTCCGATTTCATGGACCAATCGATATTAGATTGAGTCCTTAAGTTGGGGAACATCGTAATATGGTGGGAGGAGTCATTTGGTGGGTTTTGAGTCAAATCCAATGCCTAAAACTATGCAATACAACAACCACTCCATTTCATAAGGAATTTTATACGAACCTGAATTGTCCGATTTCAAGAACCAATCGATATTGGATTGAGTCCTTAACTTGGGGAACACAGTAATATGGTGGGAGAAGTCATTTGGTGGGTTTTGAGTCAAATCAAATGGCTAAAACTAGGCAATACACCAAACACTCCATTTCGTAAGGAACTTCGTACGAACTTGAATTTTCTGATTTCACTGAGCAATCGATATTGGATTGATTCTTTAAAACTTGGGAACATCATAATATGGTGAGAGGAGTCATTTCGTGGGTTTTGAGTCAAATCTGATGGCTAAAACTAGGCAATACACCAAGGACTCCATTTCATAAGGAACTTCGTACGAACCTGAATTGTCCGACATTTCACGGAGCAATCAATGTCGGATTGAGTCCAAAACTTGGGGAACATCATAATATGGTGGGAGGAGTCATTTGGTGGGTTTTGAGTGAAATCCAATAGCTACAACTATGCAATACACCAACGACTCCATTTCTGAACGAACTGCATTTAACAGAATTGTCCAATTTCATGGACCAATCGATTGGATTGAGTCCAAAACTTGGGGAAGATCATAATATGGTGGGAGGAGTCATTTGGTGGGTTTTGATGAAATCCACTCTAGAACTATGAAATTCACCAACGACAATCCATATCAATGAACTCATACGAACCTGAATTGTCCGATTTCATGGACCAATCGATATGATTGAGTCCAACACTGGGGCAACATTATAATGTGGTTGGGAGGAGTCATTTGGTGGGTTTTGAGTGAATCAATCTCTAGAACTATGTAATTCACCAACGACCCATTTCAACGAACTTCGTGCATTTAACAGAATTATCTGATTTCATGGACCAATTGATATCGGATTGAGTCCAAAACTTGGGGAACATCATAATATGGTGGGAGGAGTCATTTGGTGGGTTTTGAGTGAACTCCAATTTCTAGAACTATGCAATACACCAACGATCCATTTCAACGAACTTCATACGAACAAGAATTGTCCGATTTAATGGAGCAATCAATATCGGATTGAGTCCAAAACTTGGGAACATCATAATATGGTGGGAGGAGTCATTTGGTGGGTTTTGAGTGAAATCCAATCTCTAGAACTATGAAATACACCAACGACTCCATTTCTCAATGAACTCAGACGAACTCAATTGTCCAATTTCATGGACCAATCGATATCGATTGAAGTCCAAAATGGGAACATTATAATATGGTGGGAGGAGTCATTTGGTGGGTTTTGAGTGAACTCAATTTCTAGAAATATGCAATACACCAACCACTCCATTTCATAAGGAACTTCATACGAGGAACATTATAATATGGTGGGAGGAGACATTTGGTGGGTTTTGAGTCAAATCTGATGGCTAAAGCTAGGCAATACACCAACCACTCCATTTCAAAAGGAACTTCGTACGAACCTAAATTGTCCGATTTCATGGAGCAATCGATATCGGATTGAATCCAAAACTTGGGAACATCATAATATGGTGGGAGGAGTCATTTGGTGGGTTTTGAGAGAATCCAATCTCTAGAACTGCGAAACACACCAACGACTCCATTTCGAATGAACTTCAGACGAACTTGAATTGTCCAATTTCAAGGATCAATCGACATCGATTGAGTCCAAAACTTGGGGAACATCATAATATGGTGGGAGGAGTCATTTGGTGGGTTTTGAGAAATCCAATAAAAACCAAGCAATACATCAACTACTCCATTTAAGAAGGAACTTTAAATCTGAATTGTCCAATTTCATGGACCAATCAAGATTGGATTGAGTCCAAAACTTAACATCGTAATATGGTGGGAGGAGTCATTTGGTGGGTTTTGATGAAATCCAATCTCTAGAACTATGAAATACACCAACGACTTTTGAACGAACTTCATACGAACCTGAATTGTCCGATTTCATGGACCAATCGATATCAGATTGAGTCCAACACTGGGGCAACATTATAATGTGGTGGGAGGAGTCATTTGGTGGGTTTTGAGTGAACTCCAATCTAGAACTATGTAATTCACCAACGACTTATTTTTGAACGAACTCGACGACAGGAATTATCTGATTTCATGGACCAATTGATATCGGATTGAGTCCAAAGCTTGGGGAACATCATAATATGGTGGGAGGAGTCATTTGGTGGGTTTTGAGTGAACTCCAATTTCTAGAACTATGCAATACACCGACGACTCCATTTCTGAACGAACTTCATACGAACAAGAATTGTCCGATTTAATGGAGCAATCAATATCGGATTGAGTCCAAAACTTGGGGAACATCATAATATGGTGGGAGGAGTCATTTGGTGGGTTTTGAGTGAAATCCAATCTCTAGAACTATGAAATTCACCAACGACTCCATTTCGAATGAACTTCAGATTTAACTCGAATTGTCCAATTTCATGGACCAATCGATATCAGATTGAAGTCCAAAATGGGGAACATTATAATATGGTGGAGGAGTCGCTTTGGTGGTTTTGAGGAACTGAATTTCTAAAATATGCACATACACCAACCACTCCATTTCATAAGGAACTTCATACGAGGAACATTATAATATGGTGGGAGGAGACATTTGGTGGGTTTTGAGTCAACTGATGGCTAAAACTAGGCAATACACCAACCACTCCATTTCAAAAGGAACTTCGTACGAACCTAAATTGTCTGATTTCATGGAGCAATCGATACCGGATTGAATCCAAAACTTCGGGAACATCATAATATGGTGGGAGGATTCATTTGGTGGGTTTGAGAGAAATCCAATCTCTAGAATCACAAACACACCAACGACTCCATTTCAATGAACTTCGTACGAACTTGAATTGTCCAATTTCAAGGATCAATCGATATCGGATTGAGTCCAAAACTTGGGGAACATCATAATATGGTGGGAGGAGTCATTTGGTGGGTTTTGAGTGAAATCCAACAGCTAAAACTATGCAATACATCAACTACTCCATTTAAGAAGGAACTGCATTTAAACTGAATTGTCCAATTTCATGGACCAATCAAGATTGGATTGAGTCCAAAACTTGGGGAAGATCGTAATATGGTGGGAGGAGTCATTTGGTGGGTTTTGATGAAATCCAATCTCTAGAACTATGAAATTCACCAACGACTCATCGAACGAACTTCATTTAACCTGAATTGTCCGATTTCATGGACCAATCGATATCAGATTGAGTCCAAAACTTGGGGAACATTATAATATGGTGGGAGGAGTCATTTGGTGGTTTTGAGTGAACTCCAATCTCTAGAACTATGTAATTCACCAACGACTCTATTTTTGAAACGAACTTCGCATTTGGGACAGAATTGTCCGATTTCATGGACCAATTGATATCGGATTGAGTCCAAAGCTTGGGGAACATCATAATATGGTGGGAGGAGTCATTTGGTGGGTTTTGAGTGAACTCCAATTTCTAGAACTATGCAATACACCAACCACTCCATTTCTGAACGAACTTCATACGAACAAGAATTGTCCGATTTAATGGAGCAATCAATATCGGATTGAGTCCAAAACTTGGGAACATCATAATATGGTGGAGGAGTCATTTGGTGGTTTTGAGGAAATCCAATCTCTAGAACTATGAATTCACCACGACTCCATTTCGAATGAACTTCGACGAATCTGAATTGTCCAATTTCATGGACCAATCGATATCAGATTAAGTCCAAAACTGGGGGAAACATTATAATATGGTGGGAGGAGTCATTTGGTGGGTTTTGAGTGAACTCGACTTTCTAGAAATATGCAATACACCAACCACTCCATTTCATAAGGAACTCATACGAGGAACATTATAATATGGTGGGAGGAGACATTTGGTGGGTTTTGAGTCAAATCTGATGGCTAAAGCTAGGCAATACACCAACCACTCCATTTCAAAAGGAACTTTAGACGATAACCTAAATTGTCCGATTTCATGGAGCAATCGATATCGGATTGAGTCCAAAACTTCGGGAACATCATAATATGGTGGGAGGAGTCATTTGGTGGGTTTTGAGTGAAATCTCTAGAACAAGTGAAACACACCAACGACTCCATTTCTGAATGAACTTCGTACGAACTTGAATTGTCCAATTTCAAGGATCAATCGATATCGGATTTAGTCTAAAACTTGGGGAACATCATAATTTGGTGGGAGGAGTCATTTGGTGGGTTTTGAGCGAAATCCAACAGCTAAAACCAAGCAATACATCAACTACTCCATTTAAGAAGGAACTTCGTACGAAACTGAATTGTCCAATTTCATGGACCAATCAAGATTCGATTGAGTCCAAAACTTGGGGAAGATCGTAATATGGTGGGAGGAGTCATTTGGTGGGTTTTGATGAAATCCAATCTCTAGAACTATGAAATTCACCAACGACTCTCGTTCTTGAGCAGACTTCATCTGAACTGAATTGTCAGATTCATGGACCAATCGATATCAGAATTGAGTCCAACACTCGGGAACATTATATGGTGGGAGGAGTCATTTGGTGGGTTTTGAGTGAACTCCACTCTAGAACTATGTAATTCACCATGACTCTATTTTTAGGCTAACTGTCGAACAGAATTGTTGATTTCAGACCAATTGATATCGGATTGAGTCCAAAGTTGGGGAACATCATAATATGGTGGGAGGAGTCATTGGTGGGTTTGAGCGAACTCCAATTCTAGAACTATGCAATACACTGACGACTCCATTTACAGGCGAACCATTACAAACAAAAATTGTCCGATTTCATGGAGCAATCGATATCGGATTGAGTCAAAACTTGGGGAACATCATATATGGTGAGGAGTCATTTGGTGGTTTTGAGTAAATCCACTCTAGAACTATGAAATTCACTGACTCCATCAGATGAACTTCGTCTGAACTTGAATTGTCCGACATGGACCAATCGATATCAGATTAAGTCCAAAACGGGGAACATTATAATATGGTGGGAGGAGTCATTTGTGGGTTTGAGTCAAATCTGATGTAAAAACTAGGCATACCCAACCACTCCATTTAGAAGGAACATAGTAACGAACCAGTTGTTCTCTGGACCAATCGATATTGAGTTGAGTCCAAAACTTGGGGAACATCATAATATAGTGGGAGGAGTCATTTGGTCGGGTTTGAGTCAAATCTGGTGTCCAAACTTTGCAATACACCAACCACTCCATTTCATAAGGAACTTCGTACGAACCTGAATTGTCCGATTTCATGAGCAATCGACATCGGATTGAGTCCAAAACTTGGGGAACATCACAATATGGTGGGAGGAGTCATTTTGGGGGTTTTGAGTCAAATCCAATCTCTAGAACTATGAAATACACCAACAACTCCATTTTTGAGCAGTTAAATCTGAACCAGAAATGTCCGATTTCAAGGACCAATCGATATCAGATTGAGTACAAAACTTGGGGAACATTATAATATGGTGGGAGGAGTCATTTGGTGGGTTTCGGGTGAATTCCAATCTCTAGAACTATGCAATACACTGACGACTCCATTTCAGAGCAGGCTCCTTACGAACGTGAATTATCCAATTTCATGGACCAATTGACTGCAGATTGAGTCCAAAACTTGGGGAACATCATAATATGGTGGGAGGAGTCATTTGGTGGGCTTTGAGTCAAATCTGATGGCTAAAACTAGGCAATACACCAACCTCTCCATTTCATAATGAACTTCGTACGAACCTGAATTGTCCGATTTAATGGACCAATCGATATTGGATTGAGTCCTTAACTTGGGAAACACAGTAATATGGTGGGATGAGTCATTTGGTGGGTTTTGAGTCAAATCAAATGGCCAAAACTAGGCAATACACTAAACACACCATTTCATAAGGAACTTCGTACGAACTTGGATTTTCCGATTTCATGGAGCAATCGATATTGGATTGAGTCTTTAACTTGGGGAACATCATAATATGGTGGGAGGAGTCATTTCGTGTGTTTTGAGTCAAATCTGATGGATAAAACTAGCAATACACCAACCTCCATTTCATAATGAACTGTCTACGAACTGAATTGTCCGATTTTGGAGCAATCAATGTCGGATTGAGTCAAAAGTTGGGAACATCATAATATGGTGGGAGGAGAGTCATTTGGGGATTTTGAATCAAATCAATCTCTAGAACTATGAAATACCAACAACTCCATTTGAGCGAGCTGTCGAACTTGAATTGTCGATTTCAGGACTAATCGATATCAGATTGAGTCCAAAACTTGGGGAACATTATAAAATTGTGGGAGGAGTCATTTGGTGGGTTTCGAATGAACTCAATATCTAAACTATGCAATACACCATGACTCCATTTACAGCAGGTTAATGCAGAGCAAGAATTGTTCGATTTCATGGACCAATCTATATCGGATTGAGGCCAAAACTTGGGGAACATCATAATATGGTGGGAGGAGTCAATTGGTTGGTTTTGATTCAAAACCAATCTCTAAAACTATGAAATTCATCATGACTCATTTGAACTTAAATGCAGACTGGTGTCGATTTCATGGACCAATTGACATCAGATTGAGTCCAAAACTTGGGGAACATCATAATATGGTGGGAGGAGTCATTTGGTTGGCTTTGAAGGAAATCCAATAGCTGAAACTATGCAATACACCAACCACTCCATTTCGGAGGGAACTTCGTACGAACCTAAATTGTCCGATTTCGTGGACCAATCGATATTGGATTGAGTTCAAAACTTGGGGAACATCATAATATGTTAGGAGGAGTCATTTGGTGGGCTTTGAGTCAAATCTGATGGCTAAAACTAGGCAATACACCAATCTCTCCATTTCAGAAGGAACTTCGTACGAACTTAAATTGTCCGATTCGATGGAGCAATTGATATAGGATTGAGTCCAAAACTTGGGGGACATCATAATATGGTGGGAGGAGTCATTTGGTGGGTTTTGAGTCAAATCAAATGGCTAAAACTGAGCAATACACCAAACACTCCATTTCATAGGGAACTTCATACGAACTTGAATTTTCCGATTTCATAGAGCAATCGATATTGGATTGAGTCTTTAACTTGGAGAACATCATCATATGGTGGGAGGAGTCATTTCGTGGGTTTTGAGTCAAATCTGATGGCTAAAACTAGGCAATACACCAACAACTCCATTTCATAGAACCGTGCTGAACTGAATTGTCCGATTTCACGGAGCAATCAATGTCGGATTGAGTCCAAAAGTTGGGGAACATCATAATATGGTGGGAGGAGTCATTTGGGGGATTTTGAATCAAATCCAATCTCTAGAACTATGAAATACACCAACAACTCCATTTCAGAACGAGCTTCGTGCGAACTTGGATTGTCCGATTTCAAGGACTAATCGATATCAGATTGAGTCCAAAACTTGGGGAACATTATAAAATTGTGGGAGGAGTCATTTGGTGGGTTTCGAATGAACTCCAATATCTGGAACTATGCAATACACCAACGACTCCATTTCTGAACGAGTTTCATACGAGCAAGAATTGTTCGATTTCATGGACCAATCTATATCGGATTGAGGCCAAAACTCGGGGAACATCATAATATGGTGGGAGGAGTCAATTGGTGGGTTTTGATTGAAAACCAATCTCTAGAACTATGAAATTCACCAACGACTCAAATTCTTGGCGAACTTGTCTGAACATGAATTGTCCGATTTCATGGACCAATTGACATCAGATTGAGTCCAAAACTTGGGGAGCATCATAATATGGTGGGAGGAGCCATTTGGTTGGCTTGAAATCAATAGAAACTATGCCACCAACCTCCATTTCAGAGGAACTTAGTAGAACCTAAATTGTCGATTTCGAGGAACAATCGATATTGGATTGAGTCCAAAACTTGGGGAACATCATAATATGGTGGGAGGAGTCATTTGGTGGGCTTTGAGTCAAATCTGATGGCTAAAACTAGGCAATACACAACCTCTCCATTTGAAGAACTTATTGTAAACTGAATTGTCGATTTCATGGAGCAATCGATATCGGATTGAGTCCAAAACTTGGGGAACATCGTAATATGGTGGGAGGAGTCATTTGGTGGGTTTTAGTGAAATCAATCTCTAGAACTACAAACACCAACCACCCATTTGAAAGACAAATGCGTGTGCTTAGATTGTCCCATTTCAAGGATCAATCGATGTCGTTGAGTCAAAGCTGGGAACATTATAATGGTGGGAGGTGTCATTTGGTGGGTTTGAGTGGACTCAATCTCTAGAACTATACATACACCAATGACTCCATTTACAGCGAAACTTAGTGAACGATTGTGATTTATTGGACCAATCGATATCGTATTGAGTCCAAAACTTGGGGAACATCATAAGATGGTCGGAGGAGTCATTTGGTGGGTTTTGGGTGAAATCCAATCGCTAGAACATTGAAATTCACCAACGACTCCATTTCTGAACGAACTTCTTACGATTTCATGGACCAATCGATATCGGATTGAGTCCAAAACTTAGGGAACATCGTAAAATGGTGGGAGGAGTCATTTATTGGGTTTTGAGTGAAATCTAATCTCTAGAACAATGAAATTCACCAATGACTCCATTTAAAGCAGACTTTATCAGAACTGAATTATCGATTTCATGGACCAATCGATATCAAATTGAGTCCAAAACTGGGGGAACAATATAATATGGTGGGAGGAGTTATTTGGTGGTTTGAGTAAACTCCAATTTCTGGAACTATGCAATACACCAACCAATCCATTTCTGAACGAATTTCGTACGAACAAAATTGTCCGATTTCATGGACCAATCTATATCGGATTGAGTCCAAAACTTGGGGAATATCATAATATGGTGGGAGGAGTCATTTGGTGGGTTTTGATTGAAAACCAATCTCTAGAACTATGAAATTCACCAACGACTCGAATTCTGAGCGAACTTTATCTGAACTGAATTGTCGATTTCATGGACCAATCGATATCAGCTGGAGTCCAAAACTTGGGGAACATCATAATATGGTGGGACGTGTCATTTTGTGGGTTTTGAGTGAAATCCAATAGCTAAAGCAATGCAATACACCAACCACTCCATTTAAGAAGGAACTTCGTACGAACCTGAATTGTCTGATTTAATGGACCAATCGATATTGGATTGAGTCCAAAACTTGGGGAACATCATAATATGGTGGGAGGAGTCATTTGGTAGGTTTTGAGTGAAATCCAATTTCTAGAACTATGAAATACACCAACAACTCCATTTAAAGCGAACTTAAATGCAGACTTGATTGTCAATTTCAAGGACCAATCGATATCAGATTGAGTCCAAAACTTGGGAAACATTATAATATGGTGGGAGGAGTCATTTGATGGGTTTTGAGTGAAATCTAATAGCTAAAACTATGCAATACACCAACCACTCCATTTCAAAGGAACCATTATGAACACAGATTGTGAGATTTCATGGACCAATCGAGATTGTATTGAGTCCAAAACTTAGGGAACATCATAATATGGCGCTGTTGCCAGAGAACCGGTAACGTTGGTGCTATAGTTAGATTACTTTGATTGTTTTGTTTTTTTTTTTGTTTCATTTGTTTCTTTTTGTTGGTTTTTCTTTTAGTATTCAATTTTTGTATTTAGTTGTTATCTCCATTGAAAGCAGTGAATTGAGTTCCTTGGTGTGTGCATGTCGAATCGACCGGGGCAAAGTTCACTGTGCCACTTTCTGGGAGCCGCTCTTGTATGTGCTGATTTGAGGATGAATTATAGTTCTTCAAGCATGTTGGCAGAGATTCTAAAAGTTCCGAATCTGAAGGTTCAAGCACGTTGGCAGAGATTCTGAACAACAACAATAATGTTGAAGGAGGTGGTGCGCTTGTTGTCCAACCTCGAAAACTCCTGCGTGAGTTTTCCATTCCCAAAGTTGATAAGGTGATAAGGTCATAATTTCACACATTTGCATGCCTTCTTTGCTTAGTAATTTTGTTTAGCTTCTCTCTATTTTGAGTCTCTTACCTATGTTTGTGTGTTTTGTAGGTTAAGACAGCAAGAGATCACATTTGATGCAATCCATGCTTGTTAAGGGCTGATTGGGATAAGAGGAATATGGGCTTAAAGACAAACCCAATTTGGGCCACACTCCTTGTCAGTCCAGTTTCGTAGGTCATCTTGCAGGCCTCATTTCAGCAATTTACACAGGTCGGATGAGAAGACATCCTTGATAGAAGTTGTTCCAATGGGTGTCTATTATAACATATCATGTTTCAGCAATGGATAAATCTGAGCCCTTAGCGTCAAAGACTGAGACAAGTTCACAGAAATGTCATGATTGGCTGCCATCACATCTACATCCCTAGAGCCATGTGCTCAGCATGGCAGCCATACATGGAGTCAAATCAGCTCAGAACTTAGAAAGATGACAAAATTCAAGCTTTCCATAAAAAACCATACCAAAGGATGTATTTGGAAGAGTACAGCGGTTGGCAAGTATGGGCGAAAGGAGTGATTGGAGATGACTAAGAGAGGTGTGCTTCACCAGCCAAAGGGGAGGACGAAATTTCTCTCTATAAATAGAGAGCTGCTCACTCATTCAATGGAGATAGACAGACACACACATTCACTTCATCCATTACTCTCAAACACACATTGATTCACCACAAGAGAGAAAGAGAAATTTAGGTATCTGGGAAAAATCCTTGCTGCCATCATCTAGTTCTTCTCCTCTCTTTATCCTATCTATGTATTTCTTATTTTCTGTACTCATAGTTATGTCTAACTAATCCATTTAGTTAGGGCTTAGGATGAAGCCCTAGTCAAGAATATTCAATGTTATGGATGATTTTATAGTTAATTGATTTCCTTGCTTTCATTACTAAGTTGTTAATCTCTAGTTTATTATGTGCTCGATGTATGTTTTCTTGGAGTAGCTAACTAAGATTTTATGCATCTAGCACAGGTTGGGAAGGGGTTTAGATTCACCAATTCTACTCTCCTTTCACAAGCAACACATGAATGGCCTAAGAATCATTCAAGGGGTTAATAACCATAGGTTGACTAGGACAGATACCATGTTCTAGGACTTGTGTGATTATCATATTCTCAAGAGCTTAATGACTATTGTATGCTTTATTCTAAGTAGATACCATGCTTAGGTTGCATATTAGAGATCATGTGTTGTGTAGATACCATGCATATTCACATGCCTTAGGAGAATCATGCATCTGCACCTAGATACCATAGGTCACGATAATCTATTGTTGATGAAGCTTGAGTCAATTTCTGTGCATTCATAACTTGGATAGGAAGACTAGTGGTAGATTTCAAGGCTCTAACACCTCTCAATCTTTGTTTCACAACTTGTTGATTGCTGCCAGTGTTTACGAGCACTTTCATTTCACGTTCTTCTTTTCATTTCAACAACAAAACCCCCCATTTCGAGTGCGTGTGTGGTGCTAGGATTCTGTCCTAGACCTTGAGTAATTAGCAAGAGGCATTGTTGAATTCGACCTTGCCTTTAGCTAGTTAGTCAGTTTCTTTGTTCTATGTTTTTCTAGCATTCTAAGTAATTTAACTTGGAACCAAGTTACCATTCTCTGTGGGATCGACCTCGTATTTACATAAGCTATACTATAAACGGTTCGTGCACTTGCGAGAATTAGAGTTGCTGTTTTTAATAACTCATTTTAGTTGTTAGGAATTGAATCAACATAAGGTCATAATTTCACACATTTGCATGCCTTCTTTGCTTAGTAATTTTGTTTAGCTTCTTTTTATTTTGAGTCTCTTACCTATGTTTGTGTGTTTTGTAGGTTAATACAGCAAGAGATCACATTTGATGCAATCCATGCTTGATAAGGGCTGATTGGGATAAGAGAAATGAGCTTAGGACAAACAATTTGGGCCACACTCCTTGTCAGTCAGTTTCGTGGGTCATCTTGCAGTCCTCATTTCAGCAACTTACACAGGTCGGATGAGGAGACATCCTTCATGGAAGTTGTTCCAATGGTGTCTATTATAACATATCAAATTTCAGCCCTGGATAAATCTAGGCCCTCAGCATGTCAAAGACTGAACATTCACAGAAATGTCATGATTGGCTGCCATCACATCTACATCCCTAGAGCCATGTGCTAAGCATGGGCAGCCATACATGGGAGTCAAATCAGCTCAGGAACTCAGAAAGATGAACAAAAGTCAGCTCAGGAACTCAGAAAGATGAACAAAAGTGAAGTTTTCCATTAAATAACCATACCAAAGCATGTATTTGGCAGTGAGGCGGTGTATTATGGGCTCTGAGTTGTTGGGAGCAGCTAAGAGGTGTGCTTCACCAGCCAAAGGGGATGAAATGCACTCTATAAATAGGGCTACACTCATTCAAAGATATAGCGGTCAGATACATATTTTCACTTCATCCATTACTCTCAAACACACATTCAGTTCACCACAGAAAGAAGTTGGGCATCTGGGAATACTTGCTTGCCATCATCTAGTTCTTCTCCTCTCTTTATCCTATCTATGTATTTCTTATTTTCTGTACTCATAGTTATGTCTAACTAATCCATTTAGTTAGGGCTTAGGATGAAACCCTAGTCATGAATATTCAATGTTATGGATGATTTTATAGTTAATTGATTTCCTTGCTTTCATTATCAAGTTGTTAATCTCTAGTTTATTATGTGCTTGATGTATGTTTTCTTGGAGTAGCTAACTAAGATTTTATGCATCTAGCACAGGTTGGGAAGGGGTTTAGATTCACCAATTCTACTCTCCTTTCTAAGCAACATGAATACCTAAGAATCATTCAGGGGTTAATAACTATAGGTTGACTAGGACAGTACCATGTTCTAGGACTTTTGTGATTGTCATATTCTCAAGGATTTGACTCTTGTATGCTTTATTCTAAGTAGATACCATGCTTAGGTTGCATATTAGAGACCACGTGTTGTGTAGATACCATGTAATCACACCTTAGGAGAATCATGCATCTGCACCTAGATACCATAGGCTTGTATCACGATAATCTATTGTTGATGAAGCTTGAGTCAATTTCTATGCATGCATAACTTGGATAGGAAGACTAGTGGTAGATTCCAAGGCTCTAACACCTCTCAATCTTTGTTTCACAACTTGTTGATTGCTGCCAGTGTTTACTTTCAAGCACTTTCATTTCACGTTCTTCTTTCATCTCAGCAACAAAACCCCCCTTTTCGAGTGCGTGTGTGGTGCTAGGATTCTGTCCTAGACCTTGAGTAATTAGCAAGAGGCATTGTTGAATTCGACCTTGCCTTTAGCTAGTTAGTGAGTTTCTTTCTTTTATGTTTTTCTAGCATTCTAAGCAATTTAACTTGGAACCAAGTTACCATTCTCCGTGGGATCGACCTTGTATTTACATAAGCTATACTATAAACGGTTCGTGCACTTGTGAGAATTAAAGTTGCGGTTTTTAATAACTCATTTAGTTGTTAGGAATTGAATCAACAAAAGTCACCTATCAACCTTCGTGCATCATCTATCCTCAACTCACAGTTGACAGGTTTGAGCTTAAAAGTGGTATGATTCATCTTCTTCCAACTTATTATGGTAATACCACTGAGGATCCTTACATGCATATTAAGTAATTGTTTGAAATATGTGCTACGATCAAAATTCATGGCCTTGATGATGAGCGGATTAAGATGAGGGTATTCCCATTCAGTTTAAAAGATAAGGCTAAGTTTTTGTAGAAATTCTTTTCGGCTAAGAAGACTAACAAGATTAGAAAGGAAATCCTTGGTTTCACACAAAAGGAAGGAGAAGGTTTTCATGAATGTTGGGAGAGGTACAAGGAGATGATAAGTTCTCGCCCACATCACAACATAGAGAGTTGGATGCAAATGCAATCTTTCTATGAAGGTTTGCTTGATTCCGAAAGGATGATGGTAGATGCAACAAGTGGAGAAGGACTGATGAACAAAACAGCAGATGAGGCTTTTACTCTCTTGAATCCTTGTGTGCTAACTCTCAACAATGGAGCCACGATAAAGGAAGAGGAGCTCCTATGAAAGCTATGGTCTCTGAGGTAAGTACTAATAATGAGATTGCTGCAAAACTTGATGTTATGTGTTCTTTGCTTCAATAGGCAGTGACTGGCCCTCTAGGAAACAAAGTGGAAGTTCAAGATCAATCTTTTGCAGAGCACATGCTAGAACAAGCAAATGCCCTTCAAGCAAGGAATCCTAATAATGATCCTTACTCAAACACGTACAATCCGGGGTGGAGAAATCATCCTAATTTCAAGTGGAGCAATAACTCAAATGTGCAACAATCTCAAGGACCTCCCCTAGGATTTCAAGTACAACAAAGGCAATTCCAGCAAGCTCCCCAACAAGTGCAAGAGCAAAGGGGTGATCAAATGGGAGAATTGCAAGACATGTTCAAGAAGTTCATGGGGCAACAGATGCAAACCAATCAGAATCTTCAAAATGCAGTGAACAAACTAGAAGTGTAAGTTGGGCAGATTGCATCCTCCATGAGCAATAGAGCATCCGAAAATTTCCCAAGCCAAACGGAGGTGAATCCAAGGCATCAAGAGCATGCTAAAGCAGTACACATCTTGAGAAGTGGTAAACAAGTTGATAACAAGGTTGGAGATGCCAATGAAGAGCAAGAAGATGGAGAAAACGTGGAAATCATTCAGCCACCATGGGCAGCCTAACTTCCAACAAACAGTCCCTCAATCCTTCAGGAAAGAGCACAAACCCTAAGGTATCATCTAATGCTAATCAAGTTCCAATTTCAACTAATGCTTTTAGGCCTATTGCACCCTTTCCCAGCAGGTTATCAAAGTCAAAGAAAGATCAAGGCTTGGATGAGATAATGGAAACATTCAAGAAGGTGCAAATCAACATCCCATTGCTCAATGCCATTGCTCAGATTCCAAAGTATGCAAAATTTTTGAAGGATCTATGCACTAACAAGAGGAGATTCAAAGAGCATGAACAAGTTGCATTGAGTGAAGAGGTAAGTGCAGTGTTACAAAGAAAACTACCTCCAAAGCTAAAGGAACAAGGTTCGTTTTCTATACCTTGCATAGTTGGTGATTTTAAGTTTGAAAAGCTTTGCTTGATCTTGGTGCTTCTATAAACCTTATGTCATATCATGTTTATGAGAAACTTAACCTTGGTGAGTTGCAAGCCACATCTGTGAGTATTCAATTGGCAGATAGAACTATTCGGTACCCCAAGGGCATTCTAGAAGACGTTTTGGTGAGCGTAGAAGGTTTAATCTTGCCATCTGATTTCTTAGTCCTAGAGATGGAAGAAGCACCAATTCCTGACAATGAATTGCCCCTTATCTTTGGCCAACCCTTCATGGCTACTACAAAGACCAAGATCGATGTAGAGCAAGGCACTCTCACCATGACCGTTAATGGAGAAACTATTGCCTTCAAAGTGTTTGATGCCCTGAAGCCAAATGTTGTACAAGATTGTTTTCAAATTGAAATATTTGGTAATCCAGGGAAAGAGAGATTTGATGGCCTTCCATATTCAGTAGAAACATGCTTGCTGAAAAGAGGAGACAAGGAGGAGCAGGGGGCAGCCCACATGTTCAATGCTACAATTCCCACACACAATAAGGGGCTGCCTAAATTTGGAGATGTGAATATTCCAATCATTCCTACAATTCAATGTGATTCTATTCATAAACAGACAAGGAAAAGAAAAGGAGCAAGGAAGCAATGGAAAAAGAAAACAAGCTTGGTGAACTCTCTTGCATTGCATGAGGTGTTAGAAAGTTTGGACGTCCGGCTGAAGACGTGAAACTTAGCGCTTCTTGGGAGGCAACCCAAGGTGACAAGGAGAAGATAGAACATGCAAGGAAGCCTGCTTACATCGTAGTCGCTTCAAAGATGAGTTTTTCTAAACCCTAACCTTTTGGTTATGTCTTTCCTTTGTCTTCTTTCCTTTCATTTATGAGGCATTGCTTTTTCTTAAACTCTAAACATTGAGGACAATGTTTCATTTAAGTTTGGGGGGAAGGATTTAGTTATGTTGTTTCAAATTGTCAAATTTTAAAATTTTGAGTGTGTCTAATGGCCAAAACCACAGGATTTTGTGTGCTATTTCGTTATCCTTCCAAATACCTATGATAAGACTTGGATCTGATACTAATATGGTTTCTCAGAAATTGATAGTCATTGTTTAAGGAATTTCTGTGGTTCTGAGTTGACTCTATCTTGCATGCCATCCTTGCACTTATTGAGCACTTTCCCAAGTTAGTCCAATTTCTTGCTACTGGAGCGTTACCAATTCTACTTATCTCATGATCTTAGTTTCGTACTCTAGAACTTATTTGAATATCTCTTGAGACATTTTGTTGCCATACAATGCTTAGGAAGTGATTTAGGCCATGTTTGAACCGTTTGAACCTTTCTAACCATCCCTCTACATGTATTCATCCCTAGTCAACCCATTTGAGCCTATGTTAAGCCTTTCTTTGTGTAAACTATTCCTACCATAATGAACCTCTGTTTTCTTATTCTTACTTATTCTATGAGCAATTAAAGCTATCTTCAAAAGAGAGTTATAAAGAATGCAAGGTTTTTGGGGCAAAAGTGAATCATTAGTGCCATAACCCAAGTGTTGAAAGAAATAAGTGTGGGGGTATTGGTAACTAATTAAAAGAGGTAATGAAGTGTGACCAATGTAGTCACGGCCCTAGGGTGTTATAAAAGAAAAGATCATGGTGATCGAGGGTAAAGAGCCACAAAATTAGGCCAAATAAATAGATATGAAGGTGCTGAAATTATGTTGAAAATCTGCTCATATATGTGTTCCTTGCTTGTTACAAAGTTCAGTAATCTCTTATGCTCTTACCTATGCTTTAATTGTGCTCAAAATATTGTATATCTCATATCCCTTCTTTCATTCAACCACTACCCTAAACCTCATTACTACCCTTGTAAAGTCCTTTTGATCCTTGTATTGCATGGTATTATGTGGAGAGCAGATTGGATGAGCTTATGGGGTTCGGAATTTTTGATTTTGCTCTAAGTGTGTGCTCATGTACTTATTTGAGTTGCAGGTGTTGTTCTGATTTGGCATTCACACACTACACTTAAGGATGTCATTGTGAGCTTTGCTTTCTCGTGAATCAAGTATGGAACTTAGATTGTGATTTTTATGTTTCTTTGGAACCATATACGTTGGTGATTCTTTGAGGAAATTGTTCGGAAGGCTAGTTGCGTATTTCTTGTTTCCTAAGTTGTAATTTTCCTTTGTTTTGCTAGGAACTAGCAAAATCTAAGTTTGGGGAGTATTTGATAAGTTCATAATTTCATACATTCATGACTTCTTTACTTAGTGACTTTGCTTAGTTTCTCTATATTTTGAGTCACTTACCTCTTTTTGTTTGTTTTGTAGGTTAAGAAAGCAAGAGATCACATTTGATGCAATCCATGCTTGTTAAGGCTGACTGGGAAAAGGAATGAGCTTAAAGACAAACCCAATTTGGGCCACACTCCTTGTCAGTCCAGTTTCGTGGGTCAAGTTGCAGTCCTCATTTCAGCAACTTACACAGGTCAGATGAGGAGACATCCTTGATAAAGGTTTTCCAATGGGTGTCTATTATTAGATGTCCAAATTTCAGCCCAATTGGATAAATCTGGAGCCCTCAGCACGTTAAAGACTTAACCAAGTTCACAGAAATGTCATGTTGGCTGCCATCACATTTAAATGTGTCTACATCCCTAGAGCCATGTGCTAAGTATGGGCAGCCACACATGAGTCAAATCAGCTCAGAAACTCAGAAAGATGAACAAAGTCAAGTTTTCCATTAAAAACCATACCAAAGCATGTATTGTAGGTGAGGCGGAGTGTGAAATGGGCTGCTTGGAGTTGTTGGGAGCAACTAAGAAGTGTGCTTCACCAGCCAAAGGGAGGACAGAATTGCACTCTATAAATAGAGGGCTGCACACTCATTCAAAGATATAGAGAGTCAGATACACATTTTCTACCCATTACTCTCATACACAAATTCAAATTCACCACAAAGAGAGAAGAGAGCTTGGAATTCCTTGCTGCCATCATCTAGTTCTTCTCCTCTCTTTATCCTATCTATGTATTTCTTATTTTCTGTATTCATAGTTATGTCTAACTAATCCATTTAGTTATGGTTTAGGATAAAGCCCTAGTCATGAATATTCAATGCTATGGATGATTTTATAGTTAATTGATTTCCTTGCTTTCATTATCAAGTTCTTAGTCTCCAGTTTATTATGTGCTTGATGTATGTTTTCTTAGAGTAGCTAAATAGGATTTTATGCATCTAGCACAGGTTGGGAAGGGGTTTAGATTCACCAATTCTACTCTCCTTTCACAAGCAACACCTGAATGGCCTAAGAATCATTGAAGGGGTTAATAACCATAGGTTGACTAGAACAGATACTATGTTCCAGGACTAGTGTGATTATCATATTCTCAAGGAGCTTAATGACTCTTGTATGCTTTATTCTAAGTAGATACCATGCTTAGGTTGCATATTAGAGATCAAGTGTCGTGTAGATACCATGCACAATTACATGCCTTAGGAGAATCATGCGTCCTGCACCTAGATACCATAGGCTTGTATGCGATAATCTATTGTTGATGAAGCTTGAGTCAATTTCTATGCATTCATAACTTGGATAGGAAAACTAGTGGTGGATTCCAAGGCTCTAACACCTCTCAATTATTGTTTCACAATCTGTCCAGTGTTTACTTTCGAGCATTTTCATTTCACTTTCTTCTTTTCATTTCAACAACAAAACCCCCCATTTTGAGGGCGTATGTGGTGCTAGGATTCTGTCCTAGACCTTCAGTAATTAGCAAGAGGCATTGTTGAATTCGACCTTGCCTTTAGCTAGTTAGTCAGTTTCCTTGTTCTATGTTTTTCTAGCATTACAAAAAATATAACTTGGAACCAAGTTACCATTCTCCGTGGGATCGACCTCGTATTTATGTAAGCTATACTATAAACGGTTCATGCACTTACGAGAATTAAAGTTACTGTTTTCAATAACTCATTTTAGTTGTTAGGAATTGAATCAAGAACAACTCCTCCCACCATATTATGATGTTCCTTAAGTTTTGGACTCAATCCGATATCGATTGGTCCACGAAATTGGACAATTCAGGTTTGTACGTGGTTCATTCTGAAATGGAGTGGTTGGTGTATTGCATAGTTTTAGCCATTGGATTTCACCCAAAACTCACCAAATGACTCCTCCCACCATATTATGATGTTCTGCAAGTTTTGGGCTCAATCCGATATCGATTGGTCCATGAAATTGGACAATTCAGGTTCGTACGGAATTCGTTCAGAAATGGAGCCGTTGGTGTATTGCATAGTTCTTGAGATTGAATTTCACTCAAACTCCACCAACTGACTCCTCCCACCATATTATGATGTTCCTCAAGTTTTGGACTCAATTCGATATTGATTGGTCCATGAAATTGGACAATTCAGGTTCGTACGAAGTTCATTGAAATGGAGTCGTTGGTGTGTTGCATAGTTTTAGCCATCGGATTTCACCCAAAACTCACCAAATGACTCCTCCCACCATATTACGACGTACCCCAAGTTTTGGACTCAATCCGATGTCGATTGGTCCATGAAATTGAAGAATTCAGGTTCATACGCAGTTCGTTCAGAAATGGAGTCGTTGGTGTATTGCATAGGTCTAGGAAGTGGATATCACTAAAAACCCACCAAAAGACTCCTCCCACCACTTTATGATGTTCCCCAAGTTTTGGAATGAATCCGATTTCGATTGGTCCATGAAATTGAACAATTCAGGTTCGTACGAAGTTCATTCAATGCGGTCGTTGGTGTATTGCATAGTTCTAGAGACACAATTCAGGTTTGTACGAAGTTCATTCAAAAATGTAGTCGTTGGTGTATTGGATAGGTCTAGAGATTGGATTTCACTGAAAACCCACCAAATGACGCCTCCCACCATATTATGATGTTCCCCAAGTTTGGACTCAATCCGATATCGATTGGTGCATGAAATTGGACAATTCAGGTTCGTACGAAGTTCATTCAGAAATGGAGTGGTTGGTGCATTGCATAGTTTTAGTCATTGGATTTCGCCCAAAACTCACGAAATGACTCCTCCCACCATATTATGATGTTCCCCAAGCTTTGGACTTAATCCAGTATCGAGTAGTCCACGAAATTGGATAATTCAAGTTCGTATGAAGTTGATCGAAAGTCGTTGGTGTATTGCATACTTCTAGATTTTGGATTTCACTCAAAACACGCTAAACGACTCGTCCCACCATATTATGATGTTCCATAAGTTTTGGACTCAATCCGATATCGATTGGTCCATAGACATTTCTGGTTAGTACGAAAATCGTTCTGAAATGGAGTCGTTGCTTTGTTGCATAGTTTTAGCCATTGGTTTCACCCAAAACTCACGAAATGACTCGTCCCACCATATTATGATGTTCCCCAAGTTTTGGACTCAATCCGATATCGATTGGTCCATGAAATTGGACAATTCAGGTTCGTACGAAGTTCGTTCGGAAATGGAGTCGTTAGTGTATTGCATAGCTCTAAACATTGTATTTCACTCAATACACACCAAATGACTCCTCCCACCATATTATGATGTTCCCTAAGTTTTGGACTCAATCCGATATCGATTGGTCCATGAAATTGGACAATTCAGGTTAGTACGAGGTTCATTCTGCAATAGAGTGGTTAGTGTATTGCAAAGTTTTAGCCATTCGATTTCACCCAAAACTCACGAAATGACTCCTCCAGCCATATTATGATGTTCCCCATGTTTTGGACTCAATCCGATATCGATTGGTCCATGATATTGGACAATTCAGGTTCGTATGAAGTTCGTTCGGAAATGGAGTCGTTAGTGTATTGCATAGCTCTAAAGATTGTATTTCACTCAACACACACCAAATGACTCCTCCCACCATATTATGATGTTCCCTAAGTTTTGGACTCAATCCGATATCGATTGGTCCATGAAATTGGACAATTCAGGTTAGTACGTGGTTCATTCTGCAATAGAGTGGTTAGTGTATTGCAAAGTTTTAGCCATTGGATTTCACCCAAAACTCACGAAATGACTCCTCCAGCCATATTAGATGTTCCCCATGTTTTGGACTCAATCCGATATCGATTGGTCCATGATATTGGACCATTCAGGTTCGAACGAAGTTCATTCGGAAATGGAGTAGTTAGTGTATTGCATAGTTCTAGCGATTGGATTTCACTTAATACACGCCAAACGACTCCTCCCACCATATTATGATGTTCCCTAAGTTTTGGACTCAATCTGATATCGATTGATCCATGAAATTGGACAATTCAGGTTCGTACGATGTTCGTCCTGAAATGGAGTGGTTGGTGCATTGCATAGTTTTAGCCATTTGATTTCGCCCAAAACTCACGAAATGACTCCTCCCACTATATTGTTATGTTCCCCAAGTTTTGGACTCCATCCGGTATCGATTGGTCCATGAAATTGTACAATTCTGATTCGTACGAAGGTCGTTCTAAAATGGAGTCATTGGTGTGTTGCATAGTTTTAGCTATTTGGATTTCACCCAAAACTCACTAAATGACTCCTCCCACCGTATTATGATGTTCCGCAAGTTTTGGACTCAATCCGATGTCGATTGGTTCACGAAATTGGACAATTCAGGTTCTTACAAAGTTCGTTCAGAAATGGAGTCGTTGGTGTATTGCATAGTTCTTGAGATTGAATTTCACTCAAAATCCACCAACTGACTCCTACCACCATATTATGATGTTCCCTAAGTTTTGGACTCAATCCGATATCGATTGGTCCATGAAATTGGACAATTTAGGTTCGTAGGAAGTTCATTCAAAAATGGAGTCGTTGGTGTATTGCATAGGTCTAGGGATTGGATGTCACTAAAAACCCACCGAATGACTCCTTCCACCATATTATGATGTGCCCCAAGTTTTGGAGTCAATCCGATATTGATCAGTTCACAATTGTATATCATTTTGTATCCTTCTGGCTTATGATTTGGTTATGTTATTGAGTCAAACTTGTGCTTTTAATCCCTTTTCTGTTTGTCATTTAGTTCATTGGGCCTTAGGTAGCAATGGTGCCTTTGGATAAGAAAAGATGCAAAATTGTAAGACCCGTGTCTTTGGGAAACAAGAACGGTGAGCAATCCCACATCGCTCGGGGAGGGAAAGGTGAAGTGCTTAAATGTGTGGGCACTTCTCTTCCTAGCACGAGGCCTTTTGGGAGCTCACTGGCTTCGGATTCTTAGGAACTCCGAAGTTAAGCGAGTTGGAGGCTAAAGCAATCCCAGGATGGGTGACCCCTTGGGAAGTTGCTCGTGAGCTCCTAGAAACAAAACCGTGCGGGCTGATGAGAATGTAGCCAGGCCTAGAGCGGACAATATGGTGCTAGGGGAGTCGGGCCGTGACAAATGGTGCAAAAACGAGCAGACTGAGTTAGCGACTCATTTCAGCCTTAACGGCTTTCTCCTAACTTGGATTGGCCCAGATAATATGTGGGGTTGGAAAGATGAGAGGCTGATCTTCAAAATGGACTACTCAAATATATCAATTTATTAAATTAACCCCAATCCGTGGGCCTATCAAAATACACATAAAATCAGCCACACATGGGAGACAAGGCAGCATGGAAACTCAGAAGGATGGGCAGCTGACATTCCTAGAGGCATGGGCTACACATCAAATCAGTCAACATGGGAGACAAAGCAGCATGGGAACCTAATGGGCAGCTCAAGCAATTGGGAACAGCTAGGAATGGGTGTGCTTCACCAGCCAAAGTGGAGCACGAAATTGCACTCTATAAATAGAGAGATGTACACTCATTCAAAGGGAAGTCACTCCATTCAGCCTAAAATTCAATTCAGCCATCCTCTAACACTCTCATCCTTCCCCAAACACTCCATTCAACCCAAAATCACCAAAACAGCTCTAACAAGCCTTCCTTAAATCCCTACGAATTTCCTCTTTCTCTGCCATCACCACTCACCCAAACTCATCCCAAATCACCTCTTTAGTTGCCATACTCTAGATGTGAGGAAGCTCTTGGAGCAGCATTAGATGTGGAGAAGCACTTGGAAGCCTTGTACACCACAAGTAACCGGAAATGGTTCACTCTTATTGCACATTCATTATGTTTTCTCATTTCTGTTTACTTTTATTTCATTATGAATAGCTAATTCATAACTAGGACTTGATGTAACCTAACATGATATTTTGGTTTATAAGTTGAAGTTTTGAGTTTGAATTTGATTGATGATTCATGTTCTCATTCATTATGCTTATCGATTAATATGCTTGTTTGGATGATTGATCACCATTAGAACTTATATTAGCTATCTTGGTTTGAATCAAGTAGACACCATGCTTTGATTGAATTTAACTATGAATAAGAAAAGTATGTATGGACATTGAAACAACAGGATTAGATACATGCTTAGTTGTTTAAATTGTTCTTCTATGCTTGAGTTCCTATAGCTTAATTTAGGTTAGACAACAAATGATCAAGTTAGGGAATTAGGAACACAAGTTAGGACCAGACATGGCCTAATCATACTTTAGCTAGAATCAATCTTTGAATCAATTAGACTTGTCACTTGACTCCTTATAACTGATTGAATTGTTATGGTGAATAGATGCCTAATCTCTCATGAACTTTATACGAACTGAAGTGTCAATTATGGACCAATCGATATATTGTTAAAATGTTAACTCCACAATTATACAGGAATTGTAATATAGCAAGACAAGTGCAGGGCCGTACCCACGAGGTGAGAAGTTAAAATTAGTTATGTACTTAGATTACCAAATTCAAGAAAGTAGGAGGTTAAGTCTAAAATAGAATATAAAGCAAGAGTGATTGTAATTGTTGAATAAATGAGGCAAAACAAAATTTCAAACAAAAGCAAAGTGAGCAAATGTAACAAAGAATGTTTTTGTGGGCTGGAAAACAGATTGGGAGATTAGGGCATTCGATTCACCATAACAATTCAATTCTGGGTTATAAGGAGTCAAGTGACAAGTCTAATTCGGATTCAAAGATTGATTCTAGCTAAAGTATGATTAGGCCATGGTGTCTGGTCCTAACCTTGTGTTCCTAATTCCCTAACTTGATCATTTGTTGTCTAACCTAAATTAAGCATTAGGAACTCATTAAGCATAGAAGAACAATTTAAACAACCAAGCATGTATCTAATCCCTGTTGTCGAATGTCCATACATACTTTTCTTATTCATAGTTAAATTCGAATCAAAGCATGGTGTCTACTCTTGATTCAAACCAAGATAGCTAATATACAAGTTCTAATGGTGATCAATCATCCAAACAAGCATATTAACTGGTAAGCATAATGAATGAGAACATGAATCATCAATCAAACTTCAAACTCAAAACTTCAACTTATAAACCGAAAATATCATGTTAGGTTACATCGAAGTCCTAGTTATGAATTTAGCTACTCATAATGGAAATAAAAGTTAAACTGAAATGAGAAAACATAATGAATACAATAAGAGTGGTTCCATTTCTGAAGTTACTTGTGGTGTCCAAGGCTTCTCCAAGTGCTTCTCCACGTCTAATGCTGCTCCAAGAGCTTCCTCACATCTAGAGTATGGCAACTAAAGAGGTGATTTGGGATGAGTTTGGGTGAGTGGTGATGGCAGAGAAAGAGGAAATTCGTAGGGAAATGGAAGGAAGGCTTGTTGGAGCTGTTTTGGTGATTTTGGGCTGAATGGAGTGTTTGGTGAATGATGGGAGTGTTAGAGGATGGCTGAAGTGAATTTTAGGCTGAATGGAGTGACTCCCTTTGAATGAGTGTACATCTCTCTATTTATAGAGTGCAATTTCGTGCTCTCCTTTGGCTGGTGAAGCACACCCATTCCTAGCTATTCCCAATTGACTGAGCTGCCCATTAGGTTCCAATGCTGCTTTGTCTCCCATGTGTGGCTGATTTGATGTGTAGCTCATGCCTCTAGGAATGTCAGCTGCCCATCCTTCTGAGTTTCCATGCTGTCTTGTCTCCCTTGTGTGGCTGATTTGATGTTTATTTTGATGGGCCCACGGATTGAGGTCAATTTAATCAATTGATACATTTGAGTAGTCCATTTTGAAGTTCAGACTCTCATCTTTCCAATTCTTTGGGCCAATCCAAGTTGGGGGAAAGACGTTAAGGCCAAAATGAGTTGCTAACTCAGTCTGCTCGTTTTTACACCATTTTGCATCTTTTCTTATCCAAAGGCACCATTGCTACCTAAGGCCCAATAAACTGAATGATAAACAGAAAATGGATTAAAAGCACAAGTTTGACTCAATAACATAACCAAATCATAAGCTAGAGGAGTACACAATGATATGCAATTGTGAACTGATCAAATACCCACAGACCTAGATTTTGCTAGTCCTCGAGCAAAACAAAAGAAAACAAAGTTAAAAACAAAACAAGAAGTTAACTAAACCACTTCTGCAGGTAACTCGATTGCATTGAGCATATGCAACAAACCTTTAAACCTCTAGGCATCCCTAGTAGGAGAGTTGTGTCTCACGAGGTTAAATAGAAGCGATACCCCCAAACGCTTTACTAACTCTACAAAAAAAAAAGGTTAGAAAACTAACTTTGAAAACAACTAATGAAAATGAAAGAAAACTTTAACACCTCCAACACCATAGATTTGCCAAGATAGATGATCAATAAGTGTGTAACGTGGAAGCTATAGCTCAAAGGCACATGGCTTCAAAGTAAACATACTCAAATCTTGAAGGAAGAACATGCTTCAACTCTAATTCTCACATATAGCACTCAATCAGTCAGAACCTATGGTTTTATTCTCTCAAACAAGCATAAGTGAGTATATGAGAAATACAAGTACAATATTTGGTTAGATCTCATGAGTGAGAACATATAAATAATAAGGGGAAAGTTTAAGACCAAGGATTAGAGAAACTCCCTCTTGATGCGATTAGGTCGACCTCTACCAAGCACTTTATTCCTCAACACATGGGTTGCCTCCCAAGAAGCGCCTTAGTTAATGTCTTGGCAAGACATTATGCAATGTGATTGTACGAATGGAAGATGATCCACCACATGACCAGTTTGAATTCCAACTGACACTCCCTCATAGAATGGCTTTAAACGTTGTCCATTTATTTTGAAAGTCATGCCATCTTTAGGGTTTTGAATCTCCACAGCTCACGAGAAACATTGACCCCATGATGAATGGGCCAAACCACCTAGACTTCAATTTTCTGGAAAGAGGCGCAAACATGAGTTAAACAAAAGAACTGACATACCTTTGGTGAACTTTTTCCGTTGAATGTTCCTATCATGGCAACTCTTGGTTCGTTCTTTGTAAAGCCTTGCATTCTCATTGGACTCATGTCTAATTTCTTCCAATTCATTGAGCTGAAACTTTTTAACACGGCCGGCCTTGTCCAGATCAAAATTCAACTTCTTGATGGCCCAAAAAGCATTGTGTTCAAGCTCCATTGTAAGTAATGAGCTTTCCCAAACACAAGACGATAAGGGCTCATTCCGATGGGAGTCTTATATGCAGTTCTATAAGCCCATAATGTCTTGGCAGCCCAATCTTTCCTTGTACTATTCACCACCTTCTCTAGGATGTGCTTAATTTCTCTGTTGCTTATTTCTACTTGACGAAGTTTGAGGATGATATGGTGTAGAGACTTCGGTGGGTGATGTTGTACTTCTTCATGAGTGCTTCAAATGGCTTGTTGCAGAAGTGTCTGCCTCCATCACTAATGACAGCCCTTGGAGTACCAAACCTTGTGAAAATATAGTCCCTCAGGAACTTCAGCACCGCCTTATGATCATTGGTTTTGGTGGCTATGGCTTCCACCCATTTAGACACATAATCCATGACAACAAGTATGTGGTATATCAAGGAAGATGAGAATGGTCCACAGTCAATACCCATACATGAAGAGTTCCACAAAGTATATTCTTCAATGGCATTTCGTTCTGCGGCTTATGTTTCATCATTTGACACTTATCACATAACACAAAAATTAAATGCATCTTTGAATAAGCAGGCCAAAAGAAACACGATTGCAAAATTTTCAGTCTTATTTCAGCTCAAAGTGTCCCTCAAGCCAATTTGTGGCTATGCCTAAGAATGCTTTCTTGTTCTAATTCTGGAACACATCTTCTAATGAGTTGTCTGAGGCAATGCTTGAATAAGAAGGTTCATCCCGAACATAATGTTTCACCATGGAAAAGAACTTTTTGTCTGATAAATTAGATCATTTCAAAAACACCACAAGCAAGATAATTAACAAAATCAGCATACCATGGCTCTTTGACTTGGGCAACATATAGTTGTTCATGCAGGAAGAGTCTCATTCGGAGTGGGCATTTGCCTATCTTCAACCCGATGCTTGATTGGTCCATGAAATTACATTCAGGTTCATACAGTTTGTTTCAGAAATGGAGTCGTTGGTGTATTATATTCTAGACATTGGATATCCTCAAAACTGCCAATGACTCCACCACCATATTATGATGTTCCCCAAGTTTTGGACTCAATCAATATCAGTGGTCCATGAAATTGGACAATT